>NW_022740684.1:19437-22256 GCF_011630105.1 Anneissia japonica
GATTTTAAAGCCTAAAACCTCTTCACCAGTAGAATGCGGTCTACTCATAATAAAAACAAGTCTATGGTAACGTTTTTATTTTTAATCTGCTATGTCATATTTAGCTGAACTAAAACTACCAATCTTTTGGTGTTTGTCAATTGATTTGTAACGGATTTAATTCAAGATCTGGATGGGCCAACCCTACTTCACATTGGCCCACTGTTTTGTTTTGGCCTTCACTTTATTAAAAAATATATTCATTGAATGGTTATTACTTTCAGTTTCTTTAAATATTTTTTTGTATAATTTATATTTTTTCTAGCGGGGCAGAATAATTTTCTTCGCAGGCCAAATTTGGCATGCGGGCCACCTTTTAAGAACCAGGGGCCTACAAACTCTGATTACTGCAATGTAAGTTTGCTTCGATCTTTTAATTGATTTTATCTATTTATTTAATCCTGGAAAGAAAATACATTCATATTTCTTTCTGGTAAAATGATGCCAGAATTTGCCTGACGGGGATTCGATGTCCCCGACAAGGACTGACTCGCGGACGAGAGAGTCAAGCTTGGTTTCCATACAGTCGCTTCACGCTATAGCTGACTGCTTCCGGTGATGCTGATTTTCGTTCGAAAAAGTCATACAAAGAATATAAAAGCACTAAAACACGATTTATAAACAGCCCGTTACCATATGTTCAAAATCCTGTGAACTCACTTAGTAGTGAGACCCTGGGCATGGTGGTCTCTTCAGTCTAAGCATTTGACACAAAGCCACCTTACCGTTTTCATTCATTCATTCATTCATTCATTCATTAAAAAAATGTACAAAACGGTAGCATGCAGCTAAAAATGGCTGTATTACAATAGATACAGTATATAAAAAACAAATCTATTTTTTAAGCTATAAAATACATTGCACTTCAATTTAAAACTTCAATTCATATTTACACCTAAGAAAGCAAATTAAATTAAGTAATAAATAACAAGAATAAAAAACTATATAGGCCTATACAAATTTATATTAATGAGAATGATACTTAAAATACAAAAATTATCTGCAGCTCTTCAAAGTTGTGTACTGTATTATTATACTTTTTAATATTGCACAATTATTCACTTATTTAGTTTTTTAATAATATAAGGTTTTGTACAGTGTGTACCGATTTTAAGGAAAACCACTGTGAAAATATTACATTATTTTATTACCAATAAAAAATAACATGTGATAAAACATAATCTATGTATGCAATGGAATAATATGCACACCCAATTTTTGAAAAATCTTCAACGACGGGCGGAAAAAAAATAATAAAATTTTGTTATATAATTTAGCAAAATTATGTATGCAATTAATTAATAATTTTAAATAGAATTCTCATGCGTAAAATTGGTCAACATCTTTAAAGATGTGTTCACTTGTGTTTTACGCATTAAATAGATCAACTAGTCTTTTTTAAATGTTGTGTTTGCATTATTGTGAATAACTAGTAATATGAAACCACACTAGAGTATTTAGGTTGCATAAAATGCATCCAGTTTTTGATAGGTTCATTGCAATTACAATTTATGCATAAAATTGGTCCACATTACATTGTGTTTAGGAGCATATGGTCCGTTTTTTTAAACATGACTCTAAATATTTTTGGTATTTTTTTTATAAGCCAAAAATGCATAGGCCCCTATTAGAAACATAACAATGTTTACTAGTTTAGATCAGCTTCGTTTAACATGAATTTCACCAAAAAATACCGTATTGAAAGCCAAATGAAATTATTTGAGGTGAAATGGTCCTTATCCGTTCAGTTATAATTTTTTCGCGTAAAATTGGTTCACATACACATTATTTAGTTTTTACACATGAAATGGATTTTTATTTTAGTAGACAGGTATACATTAGTTGGATTTTATGCATAAAATGGTCACTGGGTCAAACAATGAATATTAATTATTTATACATGAAAGATTTTCAACATTATATATTATTAGCAACTATTAGCAATAATATTTCATCCAGTTTTGAAAGCGAATTTTTATATTTTAGAATTGAGTAAGTTTATTTTAGTATTATGAAATAGATCTACATGATTACACATAATTTTATTTCATTTGTTAATCTTTTTGTATTTTTTTATGGAAGAAATTTGCAGGACAAAACAATATTGCCTCTAGCCCTATTCTGTTCAATCACCGTTTTTGTCAATTTTGGGGGAAAAAAAGATACTGTGATTCTTCTGTGCCAAGTATAGCGTATGTAGGGTATAATTATACAAATGTGTACTTCTAGTGAGCTTTGGTTAAACCTAGGCAAGTATTAACATTAACAAAAACGAAAAAAAAACAAAACAAAACAAAAAGTCAAAAAATGTTTGACTATTGGAAGTAGAGATATTAATGTTAAACTGAAGATTGCTATTTGAAATAAGGCAACATGAATATTCGTGTATTTGGCCTTATTTTCAATCATGTTCTCTTTTTTCTAAAGTTGTAATAATTATTCACATGATTTTTGGCATTTAGCAGCATCCTTGTAAGGGTCGCGTACAAGAGAAACTGTCATACTACAATGTGATCTCATTGCTGCGAAGCAGCCAATTCATATTCTTGACAGCAATTTCATGGCCGGCAAAAAATAATGTCTGGAGATTTTTGTGTGACCGGAAAAAAAATTCCAGACCTACCTTTTCAGGACTCGTGAGCTGATTTTTTAAAATTTTTTTTTTTATGTTACAATCAGAAAATTAGAATTTTGAAGAACATAAAAGTCATTAAAACACACTTCAAATGTCGGGAAAGCTCATTCCCGCTTTCTACGAATTAAAATTTTCCCGGGGGAGA
>NW_022740684.1:22262-24837 GCF_011630105.1 Anneissia japonica
TTTTTTTTTGGGATTTATCGATTCATGGAAAAAAAGAATACGCATGCAACTACTCATTTATTTATGTAGGCCTATGTATACACACATAAAATAAAAAATGAGAAAAATTTACCTGACCATTTTCAAGAGGGGAAAACCTTGAATTTTGAAGAACTTGATAGTCATTTAAAAGACATTTCAGAAGACAGTGAAGGTCATTTCCCGAATTCTAGAAATCGAAATTTTCCCGGGGGAACTCGGACCCCTTTTTTCTTTGGGGTTCATTGGTTCTATTGAATCATTTTCAAGGGGGGGAGACCTTGATTTTTGGAGAAATTAAAAGTAATTAAAAGACACCTCATAAGTCGGGAAAGCTCATTTCCCGCTTCTAGGAATAAAAATTTTCCCGGGGGAGAACCCCCGACCCCCTTTCTTTTTGGGATTGGGAAAAAATTACCTGACCGTTTTGAAGAACTTAAATTAAAATCGCTATAAAGATACCGTACTTCAGAAGTCGGGAAAGCTCATTTCACACCATTTAGAAATTAACATTTTCCCGGGAAGAACCCGAACCTCCATTTTCTCTTTGGGTTCATTGCTTCATTATAATAATTTTCAAGAGGGGAAAACCTTGACTTTTGAAGAACTTAAAGTAGTTAAAAGACACCTCAGAAGTCGGGAAAGCTCATTTCCGGACCCCCTTCCCTTTTTGGGATTTATGGATTCATGGAAAAAAAATCGTATGCAACTACTCAATTTTTTTTATGTATGTATACACACATAAGTCCTATGTACTGTAATAACAATAGGATAAATTTACCTGACCATTTTCAAGAGGGGAAAACCTTGAATTTTAAAGAACTTAAAAATAATTAAGACACCTCAGAAGTCGGGAAAACTCATTTCCCGCCTTCTAAGAATCAAAATTTTTCCGGGGGAGAACCCCCGGACACCCCTTTCTTTTTGGGATTTATGGATTCATGGAAAAAAATTGTATGCAACTACTCAATTTTTTTTATGTATGTATACACACATAAGGCCTATCTACTGTAATAACAATGGGATAAATTTACCTGACCATTTTCAAGAGGGGGAAACCTTGAATTTTAAAGAACTTAAAAGTAATTAAAAGACACCTCAGAAGTCGGGAAAACTCATTTCCCGCCTTCTAAGAATCACAATTTTCCCGAGGGGAGAACCCCCGGACCCCCCTTTCTTTTTGGGATTTTTGGATTCATGGAAAAAATCATATGCAACTACTCATTTTTTTTTATGTATATATACATACATAAGACTTATCTACTGTAATATCAATGCAATAAATTTACCTGACCGTTTTCAAGAGGGGAAAACCTTGAATTTTAAAGAACTTGAAAGTAATTAAAAGACACCTCAGAAGTCGGGAAAACTCATTTCCCGCCTTCTAAGAATCAAAATTTTCCTGGGGGAGAACCCCCCCCCTTTTTTTTTGGGATCTATGGATTCATGGAAAAAAATTGTATGCAACTACTCATTTCTTTTTTATGTATGTATATACTGTACACATAAGGCCTATTTACTGTAATAACAATGCAATAAATTTACCTGACTGTTTTCAAGAGGAGAAAACCTTGAATTTTAAAGAACTTTACAAGACACCTCAGAAGTCGGGAAAACTCATTTCCCGCCTTCTAGGAATGAAAATATTCACGGGGGAGAACCCCCGGACCCCCCTTTCTTTTTGGGATTTATGGATTAATGGAAAAAAAATCATATGCAATTAGGCCTACTCAATTTTTTTATGTATGTATACACACATAAGGCCTATCTACTGTAATAACAGGGATAAATTTACCTGACTGTTTTCAAGAGGGGAAAACCTTAAATTTTAAAGAACTTAAAAGTAATTAAAAGACACCTCGGAAGTCGGGAAAACTCATTGCCCGCCTTCTAGATATCAAAATTTTCCCGGGACCCCTCTATTCTTTATAAAACCTTGAATTTTGAATAACAAAGTCATTAGAAACCTAGCTTAAAAGTCGAGAAAGTTCATTTCCCGCCATCTAGAATTCAAAATTTTCCCGGGGGAGGGCCCCCGGATCCCCTTACCTTTTTGGGAAAAATGTTGACCCCATCTTTAGGTTTTTCCAGATCTGCATGATTCATATTCCCATTCATCTTATAAGTGGCCCCCCCCCCACACTTTGAAAAACGTTCCGCCGGCCCTGAATTTGACCTCTGAAAGGTCATTGTTTGTCAAAAAAACAAGGGCCTAAGACGACTGAAAAGCGGAGTTACCTTCTTTCGTTCTGCCGGGTAAAATCAATTACTTTATGCGACGTTTGTAGACTAACCAACACGTACCTTACCAACGTCTGCATGTCCCGCTAGCCTTATCCTACTCTAGGCCTAGACTAGCTAGGATGGTATAGGCCTAGCCTTGAAGGGACGAAGGTCTAAATGAAAAACAACGTCGCTCGTTGATAGCTAAACATTGTCTATTTAACATCACAATAATTCATTATTAGACCTAGGCCTATAGTTGTTTTTTGAATTGTACTCCACAAATCTCAGCCGATACCTCGCACAACTCGAGTAACGTCTCGTATCTATTGTC
>NW_022740685.1:0-1841 GCF_011630105.1 Anneissia japonica
ATGCATCAGTACACGTTATCCATAGGCCTAATAGAACACATAAGCCTAAGCGTGATTAAAAAAAAATCTTAAATCCATAAATCTCAGGCCAGGTAGCGATTTTTTTTTCCGTACGAAACATTTGCATGAAACTTCACTCGGGCCATCTCGGATCGACTCGAGTGAGTACGATACGAGGAACAAGAGCAGACACTTCGCAATGTCGTGACGCTCGAGTTTTACTATTATTGCTCTTTATATGTTTACCTACGGTAGGCCTATGAAATCTCACGGACTTATGTGATGTACGTCACTGTGTAGCTAACTGTGACCTTCTTGGATGTTATTAAATGTTAGTATATTATCTACAACAACAGCAGCAGCGTAGTACCTCCAGTTATAAAGTGTAGATAGGTAAAGTTATACCAAAGGCTACAGAGAAAGAGGATAACCACAGGCTGAGATGAGGTCTTACCTAGGGCCCTCCTTAAACTAGGCCTAGGGTCATAGGCTGACACAACAGTCACGCTTCACATACTGACATGGGTTGAAATTTTGGGGGTAAAAATGGGACAAAATTGAAGCATGAATTGAAAAATAAAGCGCATAAGAGAAATATTATTAAATAAATAATATACCATTCCGGCGTTATTGAACTTGTCCAAACTATCATTGTAATGTAATTAATGTTAAATAATAATAATAATTTCAGCATTAATTACCTTGGCCTAAGCCTTGTAATGAAGAACCTACAGATACTTTACTATTTACTAGGCCTATAAATAATAATCGCGCAAGGGGAATATCTTTTGTTATTTCCCTTAACGTCGTTTTTTTTTTAATTGTTCTCTAATTCCTCCATTGTCTAAGTTCCCCTTAAGGTACATGTAATAATAATAATAATAATAATAATCATTTCAGCATTAATTACCTTGGCCTAAGGCTTGTAATAAAGAACCTACAGATACTATTTACTAGGCCTATAAATAATAACTACCCAGGGGGATTATCTTTTGTGTTATTTCCCCTTAACGTCGTTTTTTAAATTGTTCTCTAATTCCTCCATTGTCCAAGTTCCCCTTAACGTACAGGTAATAATAATAATACTTATTATTATTATCATTTCGGCATTACATGTAATGAACTTGGTCTAGTCTTGTAATCAAGAACCTGCCGATTACTATGCCTAATATTAATAACTAGCTCATTTTTACATTCATTCGGTGCTCTGCCATTTTGGCAGGTCTTATGGCATCCAGTATTTTAGAGCTTCCTATTCTCAGCGCTTCTCTTAATTTGAAAATAACTGTCACTCTGTTTCATTTGATCAGTGATGAAGAAAAACGCGCTCTTCCTTACTCTCTGTGCTTTTCCCAGAAGCGTTTTTAGTAGACGCAAAACCCAGGCCTAACTAAAAAATTAAAATTGTCATAGTATGTAACTCAAGTTAAAATAACACTTTTCATTACTCGTGGAGCTTAATAAAATATTATATGTAATTTTAAACGACCAATGTATTTTAAAAAATTAGACGGCGACGTTCTCTCAGAAGTTGTTCTGTAGACGTTTATCTGTTGACATTTTTGAACTCCTGAATTCTGCAATGAGATTTTCGGGTCGATTCAGCCGAGACAGGCCGAGTGGAGTTTCATGTAAATGTTTCGTACGGAAAAAATAAGATAGAAATGCGATACTGTGGTTCAATTTCGTTTTTGTCCTTTTGCAAGTTTCTTCAAATGTTTGTTTAATAATACTACTACTAATAGTAATAATAATAATAATAACAATGATGATGATGACGATGATGGTGATGATAATAATAATGATGATGATAATAATAATAATAACAATAATAATAATAA
>NW_022740685.1:3165-12833 GCF_011630105.1 Anneissia japonica
CCATTATAGATACCAAAACACCTACTTTATATATACCTGACACGACTGTGGAATCTGACGGGGATTTGTCTATAACCACCCTTAATCTCACTTTAACATCGCCAGACGATACGACTGTGGATTCTTCTGAGATTACTAGTACTACAAGTTCGAGGCAAGGTTAGTACAGTAATTATCATTATCATTTATATTATTATTGTCTTTTCCAAGCAGGAAAAGCAATTGTTTTAATGCAATGGATTTAAGGGGAAACACCCCTCACCAGATATTGAAAAGACGGATCAACTAGTCTGAAAGGTACAAGAAAAAAATTAGTAAAGTAGAAGTAAAGTGGAAATTGCAACCAAAAAAAATCATTAAAAGGTATAAAAGTAAAAATCAAAAATACTATACTTAATAATACTAAGATAAATTAGGAAGTAAAAAAAAATGAAAATTAAGTTCACAAGTAACGCGACGTTAGAGAAACTCGAATTGCTGCAATGGTATAGTAATCTAATAGCGAGGCACACCGAGACTCACATTACGCGGTATATGAGTCGATCCTGTTTAGGTCAGTGCATATTTAGTTCATCTACTTTAGGTGTTACAGTAATTCAGTGATTGAAAGCCAAAATTATTCATGCATATCACTGTAAGTTTGCGTTTAACCTAGCAGCAGTTGGTTTAAACGATTTAGAAAACGCGAATTGCGTTTATATAATTTAATCAATTGTCCAAATAATTGTCCTCATAATTATTCAAACCCTACTCTGGATCGTCACCAGAATTGGATCATTTCTTCATTGCACTATGGAAAACCATTCTGGAAAGTTTCAGTTGATCCATTTATAACTGGGACGCAGGGCTGTAGCCACGAGAATTGAAGTAGCCAGGTTGCGAGTAAAGCGAACAATGAGGCTGGATCCAGATGGCCGTTATGGGCCCCTGGTCGAGGTTATGTTTACATTGTATAGACCAAACTTATTGATGTTCTGTAGTAGCAATCTAATATAAAAGTATGTTTTGAACTACCATCAGGGCTATAGTGGAGCAAAGCAATTGGCTACAAACACTTTAAATTCAAAGCAAGGAGGTTTACTGTATTCGAGAGAAAGATTGTTACAGCATTGTTATTATTTTAGTATTTTGTCTTTTGACATTAACAAATTTCGGATTATGGCTTTACACAAATTATTATTTGTGGAGGTGGAGAAGAAATGCAACGTATGATAGGTATGACGAAAGAAGCGACGGTAGTAAATGAACCACCAGATCGTGTTTTAAGGTTGCGGAATGAATGAGTGTGCGTGAATGTTTTTGGAAGAAGGAGAAAGCTATTACATGTGTGGCTGAACTGTGTTCGTTGAATTATGGTAGGATAAGAAAACAATCAAAAATTTTCGGGGAAAAATACAATTGTACGATATTATTTCTTTAATAAAATAGTATTTTTTAAATAAAATGTACAATGAAATGTTGTCACTGACAGAACAGGTAATGATGTCAAATTATTGTAGGCCTATAGCATCAGAACATTGATGATGATCAAATCATGGAGGTATAATCGACACCTCTTGCCAGGTTTTGGTATGTTGGTCCCTGGTACGCATAGGCCGCGGCTTGGTGAAAACGTGCATCCTAGTTTCTTAATCAATCAATGATAAATCAAAAGAAGAAAATAATGTAAATTATCATTAACCATTCACTCCAGAGTTCAGAGACGTGTGGTTCCTGAGTTTGTCAAGAGGAAGTATGTTGAGTCTAAGCATACAGGTGGAGTTTAGCCCTTTATTTCAGATTCGAAACCTAATCAATTAACTTGTGGTCTGCTAAAAAGTGGTCAGGTTGGAACTTGACCAATCTTACCGGTGGCTACGGCCCTGGGACGTTAGCAATTTAAATGACCCTCAAAATCACACAATAAAATGTTGGATCGTCCCCAACACACACCCATTTCTTATATATGCACATAGTTTATTTGGGCAATGTTTCAAGGCGTTTAACGTACTAAAAGTGACCAAAGTGCCGGTCAGAAAAACTTCTTCGAAAATGTATCCACGTTACAATGAAGAAATTATTCAATTTTAGTGATAAAATGTTCCTTCCTCAATTAATTCTGACTTGAGAAAATAAAAGAATATATTAGAAAACATTTTGACATTTAGATTGTTTTAAAGTATTAAAATACACCAGTTCAACATTGCATTGCAGTTCAGTTAACTTTTAACTTGACGGAAGATACTACTAAGTTGGCTCTAATAGATGAACCAAACAGTATCACAATCTCTGCCAGAATTTTTGAAATAATAACAACAGGTAGGTCTATGTATTATTTAAAGAAAAAGTGAATAATTCTTCGAAAATTCTATTGAACGGCAAATACTCAGTATTGCATTGCACACTTCAATGCTATCATAAATTGAAAAAGCCATGAAACATAACCCCTTTTAGTTTAAATCATTGTAATTTAAAAAATATGCCTGGGCCTATACTACTGAATTTATGAATTTATTGATACTGCTGTACAGTATATAGAATTGTTTATCCCTTTATGACTTTTTCTAATTATTATTTAGACGGACCAATCATAGTCTACGTAAATCTAACTGTAGTTGAGGAATCCACTCTTTTTAAGATATCGTAAGTAGTGCGACAATTGTAAATTGGCAATAAATTATAAACCGTTTACGAAGAAATTCACGGTATAATGGTATTAATAGTACATTCTCACGTTAGAGTTTTAACATTACGTTTTTTTTTTGTTTTTTGTTTTTTTTTTACACAGTACTGGAGAATTAAAAATCACATCTGATATCGTGAGTATCGATATTTACAGGGACGGCAAGAAAGTAAATATCGATAATATCCAGATAGATGTGTATAAGAGACAGACCCTACTCTGGATCGTCACCAGAATTGGATCATTTCTTCATTGCACTATGGAAAACCATTCTGGAAAGTTTCAGTTGATCCATTTATAACTGGGACGCAGGGCTGTAGCCACGAGAATTGAAGTAGCCAGGTTGCGAGTGAAGCGAACAATGAGGCACTCTGTAAATTAAAGACCACTTTTACGACAACAGGGGCGAATACATAACTTCCTTGGCGAAGGTAACATGTACCACATGACAGACTATTTTCTATACAGTATTTACGGATAACGATGACGTGACACATAGATGGATGGATGGACGGACAGACGGATGGATAAATAAGCACTATTATCGCCTTCGGGGTATTTGTCCAGCTTATTTGCATATTGATCATCGTGGAATGGAATTTTTCTAGTAAACTAAAGTAATAACATTTTTCCCCTAAGCACTCAAAATTAGAAAATAGTACGGATGTGATTCAAACTATAGTACCGTTGTGTTACTATACACAGAGACATGAAAGTTTCACATCAACGTAAGTAAATATTTCGATAATATTCTATAAAAAGATATAGGAGTAGACTTGTATAGCTTGGTGGTTAAGATGCTTGTCTTCCAGTCCCATGGTACTTGGATACAATTCTTATCAGTTGCAGGATATTTTTTTTATCACGTCCAAAACATTTTCACTCCCTATACCTTATAAAGAGACTTAGATTGTGTAAGTGTTTGTCTTGTGTTGTGAAGCATACGTTGAACATACGTTGAAATCTATAATTAAAATATATGTATATATACTGTATATATTTATATATATATATATATATATATATATATATTTGTATATATATAGGCCTCCTTATAATTATTATATATAAATATATACAAGTATAATATGAATATAATATATATAGGTATTATATATATATACATAATTATATATATAATATATATATATATATATATAGGCTATACCAAATTATACACTATTAATATAATGCTGTATTGTTTATTTACACTTTTATGTCCGATCATTCACATTTCACAAGTGAGTGGTCAACAGAGGGTTGTGAAACAATATATAACAACAACTTCAAGAGCAACGTGACATGCAATTGCAATCACCTGACATCATTTATCTTGCTGATGAAACCCAAACAGGTAATATTTGAATATACTTACAACCATAGACTAAAGCTTGGTTTCTTGTTTACGTAAAAGTCAGAATTTCTTAAGATTCTTAAGACATAAAATCCCGACGTCAATGACGTTTGCCTTGATCGTGTCGGGCCGCAGATAAAAGAGCGTTTTTCAGTCCCTTACGAAAGTTGGAAATACGAGTGAACTCAATCCACAGAGTCCTACGAGCGCCTGAATGTTACTTTAAGTTAAAGCTTGGTGTTCCTACTAGGACGCAACACAACGACGCAAAAGCAACGTATTGACGCAAAGTGACACAACACGAAGTTTTATGTATATATGTAAACATATGTTTAAATATATTTAAACATGGGTCCCTACTAGTAGACTCTAAAGTTGATTAAATATGCATTTTAAACCCATAAATTGTCATATTTTTTGGGAGCTTCGCCCCCTAGAACATTTTCGAAATATTTTGAGCGACGTCCGACCACTCCCACTTTTTTTTTGTCGGGGACATCGGACATCGGGAAATTCCTGGCGCCACTCCTGATATTAGGCCTACATTGATTTAAATATTTATCTGAGTTTAACATTTGACTTTCATTTTAGCTTTTTGTTTTGGTCTTAATGTACAGATTATTCATATTTATGTTATGGAAATATATTTATCAGATCTGCATAAACAAAATATAAATCCCAGATTTACGAAAATATGAAAATGTCATACAATTTGTAATTAAACATTTATGTACTGTATATTTAATTTAATATGCCAAATTAATACAATTAAACATTACCTTTTAAAATAAGGCATAGGCGCAGTATTAGACCTATTAGATAATATTTACATTAATAATTACAGTAAATAAGTGTAAATTGTATATTTACCCAGGTCTAATCTAGAGGCTTATATCTGTGAAAAACGTATAATTGTTGATTCATTATAATTTTTTTTTTCTGCAGTCAATTAAATTGAAAGCATTAACTGTACAGGAGGCTAACCCAGCCATGCCTGTGATAAGATAGTATTCAGAACACAGCCCAGTGCCACCCTACAATACATTGGTAGCCCTGCAATCAATGATAATTTCATAAGGGATTTTGAAGGCTTCCCGTGAAAATCATTGCGTTTACGCAGCGGCAAGTGGGAACCGTATGCATTTGGTTACGTTGCGTCACGTAAGAAGTGTAAATTTAAATTTACGTAAGGAGTTGGGATACGAAATTTCCGAAAGAGTATTTCTTTAAGTTGCGTTGCGTACGTTGCGTTGTGGCATTTTTTTTTTTGCAAATGGGAATCAAGCTTTAATTTTTCTTGCGATACGACGACATAGTAAATGGCGTAATTTGTAGTTCTTACGATTGGCTGCCTTCTTTCCCACTAATTGCATCCTTGGTGCCGGCCCAGGATTTTGGCGCGAATATTAGATCTCTACCTTTATTTCTGAGCTGATACCGGAAATGTTACCAAACATCTAGCAATCACATGGATCATTGCAAAGAGGTTACTTTATTAAAATACAAATAGACCTATCGATGAATTTGATGCTTCGAAGATTCCCTGAACATTCGTGTTTCACCATCAAATTTTAAATCTTGGAAATTCATTAGACATTTATTTTTACTTATGTGCAGTAGGTGTGACTATAATACCCTCTATTAAGCAATTAGTAGAGCTGTGCATATAGGCAACTAGTAGAGCTGTGCATAATACACTATAGGAAAATTATTTTACGAAGATTAGATTTAATGCTTGACAAATTTTTGTTATAAAAAACACAATTAATAACTATTTATAATAGAAGAATTTTGTTTGTAATGCTATTTGGATAGACATTCGTCAAAGAAGTAATCTTTTCTTAAAGCATTTGAGAGAGAATACAGAAATCGCATTTCGGTCGGTGCAGACAGGTAAAATGTGCTACGGCCTAGTAGGCATAGTAGGCCTAGTAGTTATTTCTATTAAACATTCAGTTTGTCTAGTAGTTTGTCCATTGATTTAATGAATGAAATCAATGAATGAAATTAATTTTTCATACTTAATATTGAATTTGCTTTCTTCGGGTTCTAATTAACCTTGTTTTACAAAAGTAATCTTCAATTACAATTCAATTTTCATCGCGGTGCGCGGTATCTTCGCGGTGACGAAAAAATGAGGATTTTTTTTTTTTTGCACATGAACCTAAACAAAAATTCAAGCCAAACGTCCACTAATTGAAAAATTAGTGGACTGTGGGGGATAGGCAAATAACGTTGGGAGTTGCAGTGATGACGTCACGATTGACTTATAATAAGCAATTTGTAAAGCTCCGCATAGTACACTATAGGAAAATTATTATATGAAGGTTAGATTTAATTCTTGAAAAAAATGTCTGTATATTAATATTTTGTTATCATTAAAAAGAAATATGAACAAAGGTGTCAGAACATTAAAAATAAAAATAAAGAACACTGCCTCGGCAAAATTGTTCTGGTTCTTATAAAAAATTAGACCTATGAGTATATATATTTTATGTTATAACACACCTAAATAGATCCCAGTCATTTGATTAGTTGATTTCGTACCACCTGACACTAGTTATTTTCCCCATTTAATCGTTTTTCCCCTTTTAATCGAAATTTTGTTTCACCGTGCACTATATCCACCCGTCCACTGCACGTTGCCTATAGATACGAAATGACTTCAACCTAATACAATCTTTTGATTGGTTAAAAAGACGCAAGACTGATTTTTGCCAAAATCCTAAATCCTATGAAACGCCAAAAGTGGCACAGTGGAAAAGTCAAGTGCAGTGGAAAAGTCAAGTGGCGCAGTGCAAAACTAAAGTGGTGCAGTGCAAAATTCAAGTGGCACAGTGCAAAACTAAAGTGGTGCAGTGCAAAATTCAAGTGGCACAGTGCAAAACTAAAGTGGCCACTTCTGCACTTGACTTTTGGCGATATTGTATGGAGCGCCAATTTGCCATCAAAATGTAAATAAACTCATTTTTACTAGGCCAGCATCATTATTATTATTACAGTACTTCGTTCTCGTCGGGAACATCCCCCTATCGGGGACCTCAGCCCCAGTCGGGAAAATCCTGGTGCTACCCCTGAATCAAACTGTATTATCTTTGTCTAAATTTTAGACAAAGATAATTCCATACACATTCTCAACACTATAGTGTCGCATCAGAGCATGACATTTTCTTTCTTTTATTGAATGTTCTTCTGGAAATCAAACTTTATTCGTATGTTCTACCTCCTTTTTAAATCACCATTTGAACATGCAATTAAATTAGTATTCAATTCCTCAACTATACTGTAGTACTTTTTAACCAAAATAAAGGCAATACTGTGCTCATAAATAAAACCTAAGGCAATGGCAGGCGAATTCAAGAAATAACAGTACCGGTAATAAGTATAACCAATATTGTACTAATATTATAATAATACAACAATACATATTGGTGATGGGCTATGCGGTATGCCCGAAACATGTCGTATAAATAAATCTTACTGAGGCAGATTACAACAGATTGTATATATAATCTCCGTCGTTAGTTTGAACCAGATCATGAAGACGAAATACACACGTGAGCAATATATATGGGTAATCAAAGACACTAGGTTACAAACTTTTATATTACTTATACTTAGGATATATATATATATATATATATATATATATATATATATACATACATATTCATAAGATTTTTACGAATGGTTAACGTGTTTGCAGCTAGAAATCAAAATATAATTGTCTTTATCCCGTATATTTCATTCGTGTGGGAAATGTTTAACCTTTTTATTTATTTATTTTGTTTTTCATGTTCAGGTTTAATTTAATTACTCATTGTAACTTAAATATTGAACGTAACTAATGAAGGGTACAGAAAAGTGACATTGCCTAAAAAGGTATACCTTGACAATGGCCTCTTGGGAAAAGGACCCTAACCAAAACTTAACATGGTGTAAATAAATCTATCGTCATTCACATGAAAATAACATTTAACAACATAAAATTATTGATGATGGTAATGGTCATAATAATAATTAAGACCGTCCAGACGCGTGCACAGCTCTGGAAGAAATATATCGTGGCACCATTCATAAATGTCTTACCACATTGAGTTTAGCCCTTCGCGGCCCCGGCGTCTTATCGCGTGTAATAATAATAATAATCATAATAACAGTAATAATAATAATAATAATAATAATAATAATAATAATAATAATAATAATAATAATAATAATCTAGTCTGCACATGGCATCTGATTCGATTGTTCAGATAATGATGATTATAATACTACTACTACTACTACTACTACTACTACTACTACTACTACTACTACTACTAATAATAATAATAATAATAATAATAATAATAATAATAATAATAATGCAGTCATTTATAAAGCGCTCTTACTCATCAAGGATACTGTATCACAGCGCCTTACAAAACAAACGTAAAAGTTTGATACATTTCAGAACTGAAAATGACTCTTCAGGGAAGATTTGAACTGTTTGATTGACGTAGATCAAACGTGATATTGCTGAACCACATAATAATATTGTGTTTTCCTTAGCGACGGATGGCAGTAGTGACGAGGAAGATAATTTTTTTCCTGGTCTTATTTCCCATGAGGACAAAACTACAGGTGGTACAGACTATATAAATTGAAGCATGTAAATAGGCCTAGGCTATATTAATATAATAATTAATTATTAATAGTAATGTGTATTTATTAGTAACTCTACTGGCTCTGTGTGTAGGCCTATGCCTGCAGTATTTTTTGTAACTCTAAAATAAAGTTATGCCCTTAACTTTATTGATATGTTACCGTATAGCTTCCACGCCCCGTTCGGGCTTCACCTTCGGATGACGCTACGCGTCATCACCAAAATATCCTACATCTTTTCCTCTTTGAAATGTTGGCAGGTTTATAGATACTTAATTGCACACATAATGAAATGAAAAAATATTATATAATAGGACATACGTATTATTTGATTAAAAACAAATATGAACAGCGCTTAAAAAAAATACAGGTTATAACTACTAAACAGTTGCCGGATCGATTTTGGCGTAGGTGGACTACATTTGAAAGGTACTTTTAAAGCCAAAATCGGTCCGGCGGACCGATTTTGCCCCCCGGACCAAATTTTCCCTGACAGACCTGTTCAGAAACTCGTGTTGCTGGTGTTTATTTCGATTACTGTAACATGAGGTATAACTTTATTACCTTTCAGATAAATGAGAACAAGAATGTGTCACAGCTTACAAACGTTGGCGTTGCAATTTCGATTTTTTTTCTCGCCGTTACTCTCGTTATCATTTACAGTTTCAAGTAAGTTGGAAGGCAATTCATTCAAGTATTGTTAATGCTACATCAGAGAGATCCAGTGGCGTATATCTAGAAGTCTTAAGGCTCAAAGTTAAAGTGGAGTGGGGTGGGGGCCTCGATGATCAGTTGAGAGGCGCAAATTCGCAAAATAAGGTGATTTTAGGTGATTTTTAACTACTTGACCGTGATTTTTGGGAGGGTGACTGGGAGTGAGAGCTGTCTCTTATACACATCTAGATGTGTATAAGAGACAGATCCCCAACTTCGCAAATGCCACCCCAGTAATGGCGCCGACAATAGAGGGCGACACTCAAAAATGTTCTTTTGGATAGGTCTATA
>NW_022740685.1:15268-22484 GCF_011630105.1 Anneissia japonica
TAGAGAAGTAATAGCAGTGCTTAAATATTTGAACCACATTATAGATTTATGCACATGTTTTGACGTAACCTACAGATTATAGTTTTGTTTTAGCTGCCTTTTGGATTTTATTTATTTATTTAACGATGACAGAATCACTTGTGAAAATGTTTTACAATTATTGCTAACCTATTTAGTAAAACATTATCACAATTACTTAGGCCTACCGATATTGTAAGACATTTGTGAAAATTATTGAATCGGTAAATAATTGTGCTTTTTTATTCTAACCATTTTTAGGTGCTGGTTGAATAGCGAGTCTGGTGCCAAATGGACTTTTATTGTTCCCGTGTGCCTCACTAGTCTGGTAAAGTCCTTATTTTTGTGTTATTTAAGAACACAGATATTGATTAAACGTCAACTGGGTGGAAGTAGGAACCGATAGAAGTGCATGGATTTTGGACTTGTATTTTGGACAAAAAAAATCATTCTTATATGTGTTATATGGTTATGGTTATGGTTTTATATTTATATAGCGCCTTCCACGATCGAAGGCGCTTTGAATAGTAACTTTGAAAAATGTATATAATAGATTGTCAGATTGTGCTCGTATAGTGGTGTATTCGTTTACCTTTTCTTTTTATACTAACAAACTGAACATTTCATAGATTGTCCTCGTACAGTTGGCGGTTATTGGCTATGTAGCTTTCATGAAATCTAAACTACCAAACCAAACTGAAGACGAAATGCAAGCACTTAAACGAATGAGGTTAGATAAATAGAACAGTTAATACACAGTAACTGAAAGGACCACTGATTAATCTCAGATAAGATATTACAGTACATACTCTAAATATCGAAATGCACGCCATCGTGTCGTGATTCAATATTTCAACAATAATTATACCATCATCAAGAATGACTGATATAATTAATGTCGAAATTGAATCACGACACGATGGCGTGCATTTCGATACTTGGAGTAATAATAATAATAATAATAATAATAATAATAATAATAATAATAATAGTGTAGTTTTATATAGCGCACATATCCATCTAATGTAAGATGTTCAGGGCGCTTGATATGTGGACTAGGAACTCGATACATGACTTTCTTTACCCTAAGGGTCACTTCGTGTCTGTGCTACCCGGTAACCCGGTACCAGCAACTCTCGTCGTCTACCACAGGGGTCTGTTTCAGTACACCGGGGTATCCCCCTACTCGTCTCTGAGGATCTGGGTTCTTTATAGTGTACACGAGCCATTGTATACACTGGGCCTACGGTTTATAGTCCTTATCCGAGAAGACTTATTCAACCACCAGAACCATAGGCGAGCATGCCGTTTGAACTAGCGCCGATATTATGGCTGTAGCTTGCGGCGCCCCTGCTAACCGCTCGGCCATTTGACTCGCCAAGTATGTATTATGCTATCTTTATACAGTCAGCCAATTAAAACAGAAACAAATTTTCAAAATAAGAAAATTACTATAGCATGCTAATATTTAGACCAAAGCTGGAAACAGTAACATCAAAGGAAATTTTTAACCATACGATGTGCAGCTGTACAGCTGTTCTCATAACAATTGACAACAAATTGGCATAAAAGTGATTTACACATTTAGTTAACGGATGAGTTCTATAGGTAAACTTGTTTAAATTCAAGATCTCAAAAACCTACCAGTAATATACTAATCCGAAGTGTGTCACAAACTCTAAGATTTTGTTTTTCCAGTAATTTGGTTCACCTGCGTGGTACATTTACTCAATACTCACAAAACAAATATGTTTATGATTCTAGAAAACTTTATAATGTTGAAGCTATTAACTATAATGAACTCATTGATCAGTTTGAAATCACAAAGAATGATACATTATAGTTAAAGAATATCAAAACGGTAAAATAATAGAATCACTCATCACACATTCGTTCACTTTCGGTCGTTTCAAAAACTAACAAAAATGAATTTTAGTCTTCGTTTGAATTAAGAAATAATGTAAGGTAGTAGCCTATACAGTGGCGGCGCCAGGATTTCCCTGACGCTGTCTCTTATACACATCTCACCCACACACACACATACATAGAAAAAAGTGGGCGTGGTCAGGCATCGCTAAAAACCTTTCGAAAGTGGTCCAGGGGACGTAGCCTCCCCCCAAAATTATGAAAATTGGGGGTTTCAAAGGCTTATTTTAATCTATTTTAGAGTCTATTAATATGTTAAGAAAATACATATATTTTTAAATTTTTCCCCCCGACAAATTGTGGTTTTCTCCCCGGGGGGGGGGGGCTGTGGCCCTGTCTCCCCTCCCCCCGTAGCGCCGCCTCTGAGCCTAATACTGACCACTACCGACGCTACAAGTGTAGAACACACTATATCTTGTTTATTGTGGAATGGAAGTTTCCAATAAACCTTGTGCCTTTCTTTGATTGTTGATAATGTCCCAAAAAACGACAAGGTAAAACCAAGTTAAAACATAATTATAAACCTGTGTGTAAGTGGGACAATTCCGTAATCCTGCAACTGTTTTTACTGGTCAGTTCTAAGTTTGAATGACACTTCGTGTTATTGGTTACAGTTGGAAAGAATACTGCAGTGCTATATAACCACGTTCTGTAAAGAATGTATTTTATTTTGTTTTAACAGAAATGTGTTTCAGGGTCTGTTGCTTCTTGCACCAGCTGTTGGTATTTCGTGGATTTTTGGTGTCATCATCATTTTTTGTGACTGGAAGATCATGGAATACATTTATGTTATATTAAATTCCATGCAAGGATTCTTCGTCTGGCTTTCGCAGTGCGTCTTTAGCAATGAGGTGATTTGATGTTGATTTGAATATTATATTAAAAACAATTTGTCTTTTTGAATCATTGTAGATAGACTCTTTAGTTTAGCTGACCCAAATAGTATTTTTAGACAACATAATCTTTTTAGACGTTTTAATCCTAGAAATTTTAGTTGACATAGCAGCATTTGTAGGGCTGTTTAAAAGATGAACATTTGCAGACAGCAAAAAGAAAACAATCTTTACGCATAAAGATGGGGAATAGTTAAACTGGTAACAATTAATGTATTCCAATTGTATTTTAGGTGCGACAAGCATTCAAAAAGAAGTTTGCTAATCGGATAACGCAGGAAAGTAACACGAGTACTGTAAGCAGTGTTACCCACAACACCGACCGTATCGTTGTTGAAGACATGTAAACACAGATTTTGAGTGCATGATTATTCGTTAGACAAACTTTGGTGACTAAACTAAATTTATATTATTAATACGTTGTTGTTGGTGAGGTGACACAACACCTTTATGTTTAAACCAATTTTTGGCCTATACTGTTACGGTACCTTATAAATTTAAATGTACTAATTTATTACATTTTGGTATAATATATTTTAATAACATGTTTGTTCTATATATATAAACCAACTTTTAATACTTTACTTATTTTGAAGTGTACTAAAGTTATAGGCCATAAATGGGTTTATGGATATTGAATTGGCAAGTAATGCCTGAAAACCCTTGCTGTAATTATTTTTACTCTAATAGAGGGCAGCTTAGCTCGGCCGTCAGTTGGATGTAGGCTAATATTTGAAATTTCAGTAACTCACTGTCATTCGGATGCAATGTTTAATCATGTTGGTTTCGTGTGATCGTTGTTGTAAGCGCCTCGAGGTTGGTTTCGATGGGAGGCGCTATACAAATTTATTGATTTGTCCTAGTGTTAGAAACTTTCGCAGAGCGCTTGTGGCTCTCTGCGACAGTTGGATATTGGATAGCGCTTTGTAGCAAAGTCAGATGTGTGGACTAGCTTGTACAATAACTTAGGCGGAACTTTTTTTATTACTTGTTTCGCGTATTTATTTTTTTAAAGATCATCGGAGGAGGGCGGAATAAAAAGAAAAATAAAAGTTTGTTTTCTTATTTAGCAAACAGATTTTCCAAAAACATCCAGACGGAGAAGAAAACAAAAATAAAATTTTATTTGTGAATGTAAAATAGGATGGTTAAATGCTTCAAATTTATATAATTAGAAAGAAATATACATATCTTATCTTTGTAGATTTCAGGCAGCCGAGGGCGTAATAAAAATAAAGAAGAACTTTTATTTTTTTTTTTTTCTGAAATTCTACTTTTTCGTGGCGGCGGGTGCGCTAATTGGCCAAAGATTTCATGGATTTTTATTTGAAATCGAAATCATCAAAATTTTGCAGTCAGCGGGTTCGCTAAACAAGGTATAAAAAAGTCTCGCCTTAGGCCTACTTCTCGTGTCTAAGCAGGTCCAAGCTACCAGCTATCGGCCGGGGGTCAGAATGCAGATTGCCTATTTCCAGATTATTTGTGCCTGTAGATAGGAATTAATAATAGGCCTATCTAATATCAATTAACACTTTGGCATTATTTGCAATAATGTTGAAAATTAGCAATGAATTTTAAATTAATGCACGAATATTATAAATGTTTGTCACTGTAATTTAAAATAAAAGAATTTATATATTCTAAATTTGATGTAAAAATAAAATTAATATTTTTAAAAATGTACATGCACTGAAAATTAAAATGTCTTTATTGTAATATATAGCCTAACAAATGTGTTGTAAGTAAGGTATACAAACTAAACCAATAAAAAACAAACTAGATGGGATGGGTTTCATTCATAGTGTGCCGGTGGAGCTTGTGTGAGTCCCTTTTTGTCGGCGGGGTGGGGGGTGGCTTTGAGGGCAGGCTTTCTTTGGGCTTATATTATAATGTTGGAGGTAAATTGAAAAGTTATCTATATTTTAGGACATGCTCAACCGCTATGTTTCTAATCAGATACCACATCCACCTAAATTATCTTTATAATCACCATCTTCATCTTTATTTTATCGTCGTTATTGTGATCGGATATTAATGCTACTGAAATGTTATACTTAAATTCTCAACACAATAAAAATATATTTAGAGCACCACTTTTATGAATAAATTAAAAATATTTATTAAAAGGCTTCTAAATAAGCTTTGCGTTGTTACTTGTGTCATAGTAAAAGCCATCGTCAGGATGATATTAAGTTTCGTACAGGTTATAAACAAAACAATGTAGATGTCTCCTTTCGAATTAATCCTCGGAATAAAGCTGGACCAAAATAGGCATTATCTTAGAGGAGATGTAATTAATATTCATACACTGGCAAAAAACAAAACAATTTAGATAATGCCTTCTTTCCAAAAGAAATCAATCGTTCAATGCTGTATAATAGTAGTTAATGCCTTATTCCAAATTATTTGTAGTGGTGTGTGTAGATAATGCCCATTTAAAAAAATAAATATCATATTTAGAGTAATATTTTTGACTTTCTATTGAAATAAGGTGACAGATTATACCCTCAGTCATGTAAGACAAAAAACTTTTGTAAAAAATGTAGTTAATGCCTTTTTCCGAATCAGCAAGTGAACATCGATTTATATTATTTTAGATGTTATATTATTTAGATGTTATATTATTAAATTTAGCTGTTATATTATGTTGTATTGTATGTTATGTTGTGTTGTATATGTACTTCAAAAATATATTGTATAATTTTCACATCTACATTACATTTTTTACTATTGCTAACTTCCTTTGTGTAGCTTTATTCTACGGTTATTGTTTTTAAATATTTGATATGGTTACCACTATTTATTTACATTACAACTACACATTATTTAGGCTATAATTCTATTTGTTCGTTTTATGATATTTTAGTATGATTTAAGTTCATTAGATCTTTATACTATAAAGTGATAATATTTTATTTAAATTATTGATTGGTTTTATTGTGAATTTCTTTATATTTTTGTTAAAAATGACTATGAAATTAATGAAAACTATAGTATCATTTTAAATCTCAACTCAAATATTATCTGTTTCAAATGGCAATTAACCAATAACTAATTTCATACTATTTTAAAATTATTTATTAAAATACCAATTTTTGTCCTTTATTAATCTTATTTAATATTTAGGCCTATGCTTCTATTTTGATTGACTAATTCAGATAATTAATTTTATATTAAGCAAATACATTATTGTTGTCGGGAAATGGTTTGGTTTATGATGATCTAATGTAAAATATCAGAATAATGTAGTTTGCTCTTTGTTCGACATTTTAGCAAGGACTATCAACTATTTAGCCCGTATTGGAAGTGGATTTGTAGTTTCTACTGTATTAACGAATTATTTATATATCAGAGCGAATTGAGATATCAGATATAATAGTTAAGCCTATTCGATGTGAAAGAGTAGTTACTATTGTATTGACGAATTATTGATGTATTTTACCTATTTGCATTTCAGTGTTAGTAGTTGTCTAAATTATTAATGTAAGGTGTTTAGAGCGCATTGAGATATCACAATTAATAGTTCACCCTGGATGTAAAACTTCAGTACTATTGTATTGATGAATTATTTATGTACTTTTACCGATTTCTATTTAACTATATTGATTAAACTGTATTTGATTAAGGTTTGTAGGCCTAGCGCATTGAGATATCACAAGTAAAGGCCTATTTGATGTGGAATTGGAGTTAATACTGTGACGAATTATTGATGTATTTTCCCGATTTGTATTTCACTATGAATAATTGTATCTAATTTAAGGTGTCACTGTGTATTCGTGAATAAATATAGCTCTACTACTATTTAATGTAAGGTGTTCAGAGCGAATTGAGATATCACAAAATAATAGTTAAGCCTATTCGATGTGAAAGAGTAGTTACTATTCTATTGACGAATTATCGATGTATTTTACCTATTTGAATTTCAGTATATTTGTCTAAATTATTTAATGTAAGGTATTTAGAGCGCATTGAGATTTTACAATTAATAGTTCACCCTATTGGATATGAAATTGCATTTACTATTGTATTGATGAATTATTGATGTACGTTTACCGATTTGACTTTAGTTGGTTGTATTTAATGTAATGTCTTTAGAGCGCATTGAGGCATTCTATTTGGTGTGAAATTATAGTTACTATATGGTATTGGCGAATTATTGATGTACTTTTATCGATTTGTGTTTCACTATACTGTAGTTGGTTAAATTTTATTTAATTTAAGGTGTAGAGCGCATTGAGTTATTACAAATAGTTAAGCCTATTAGATGTGATTTGTAGTTTAAATTGACGAATTATTGATGTACTTTTACCGATTTCTATTTAACTATAGGCCTATTGATTAAGGTATGTACAGCGCATTGGAATATCACAAATAATAGC
>NW_022740685.1:27627-32800 GCF_011630105.1 Anneissia japonica
CTATCTTTATACAGTCAGCCAATTAAAACAGAAACAAATTTTCAAAATAAGAAAATTACTATAGCATACTAATATTTAGACCGAAGCTGGGAACAGTAACATCAAAGGAAATTTTTAACCATACGATGTGCAGCTGTACAGCTGTTCTCATAACAATTGACAACAAATGATTTACACATTTAGTTAACGGATGAGTTCTATAGGTAAACTTGTTTAAATTCAAGATCTCAAAAACTTACCAGTAATATACTAATCCGAAGTGTATCACAAACTCTAAGATTTTGTTTTTCCAGTAATTTGGTTCACCTGCGTGGTACATTTACTCAATACTCACAAAACAAAATATGTTTATGATTCTAGAAAACTTTATAATGTTGAAGCTATTAACTATAATGAACTCATTGATCAGTTTGAAATCACAAAGAATGATACATTGTAGTTAAAGAATATCAAAACGGTAAAATAATAGAATCATAGAATCACTCATTACACATTCGTTCACTTTCGGTCGTTTCAAGAACTAACACAAATGAATTTTAGTCTTGGTACATAATCGTTTGAATTAAGAAATAAAGTAAGGTAGTAACCTATACAGTGGCGGCGCCATGATTTCCCTGACGGGGGTCCAATGTCCCCGACGTGGGGGTGGGGGGGGGGGGGGGGGGGCTTATGTCCGCGACGAGAAAAAAGTGGGCGTGGTCGGGCATCGCTAAAAACCTTTCGAAAGTGGTCCAGGGGACGTAGCCCCCCCCCCCAAATTATGAAAATTAGGGGTTTCAAAGGCTTATTTTAATCTATTTTAGAGTCTATTAATATGTTAAAAAAATACATATATTTTTTTAAATTTTTCCCCCGACGAATTTTGGTTTTCTCCGCCGGGTGGATCCCCGACGGGGGAGGGGGCTGTGAACCTGCCTCCCCTCCCCCGTAGCGCCGCCTCTGAGCCTAATACTGACCACTACCGACGCTACAAGTGTAGAACACGCTATATCTTGTTTATTGTGGAATGGAAGTTTCCAATAAACCTTGTGCCTTTCTGGGATATTGTTGCTAATGTCCCAAAAAACGACAAGGTAAAACCAAGTTAAAACATAATTATAAAGCTGTGTGTAAGTGGGACAATTCCGTAATCCTGCAACTGTTTTTACTGGTCAGTTCTAAGTTTGAATGACACTTCGTGTTATTGGTTACAGTTGGAAAGAATACTGCAGTGCTATATAACCACGTTCTGTAAAGAATGTATTTTATTTTGTTTTAACAGAAATGTGTTTCAGGGTCTGTTGCTTCTTGCACCAGCTGTTGGCATTTCATGGATTTTTGGTGTCATCATCATTTTTTGTGACTGGAAGATCATGGAATACATTTATGTTATATTAAATTCCATGCAAGGATTCTTCGTCTGGCTTTCGCAGTGCGTCTTTAGCAATGAGGTGATTTGGTGTTGATTTGAATATTATATTAAAAACAATTTGTCCTTTTGAATCATTGTAGATAGACTCTTTAGTTTAGCTGACCCAAATAGTATTTTTAGACAAACATAATCTTTTTAGACGTTTTAATCCTAGAAATTTTACTTGACATAGCAGCATTTGTAGGGCTGTTTAAAAGATGAACATTTGCAGACAGCAAAAAGAAAACAATCTTTACGCATAAAGATGGGAAATAGTTAAACTGGTAACAATTAATGTATTCCAATTGTATTTTAGGTGCGACAAGCATTCAAAAAGAAGTTTGCTAGTCGGATAACGCAGGAAAGTAACACGAATACTGTAAGGAGTGTTACCCACAACACCGGCCGTATCGTTGTTGAAGACATGTAAACACAGATTTTGAGTGCATGATTATTCGTTAGACAAACTTTGGTGACTAAACTAAATTTATATTATTAATACGTTGTTGTTGGTGAGGTGACACAACACCTTTATGTTTAAACCAATTGTTGGCCTATATTGTTACCTTATAAATTAAATGTACTAATTTATTACATCTTGGTATAATATATTTTAATAACATGTTTGTTCTATATATATAAACCAACTTTTAATACTTTACTTATTTTGAAGTGTACTAAAGTTATAGGCCATAAATGGGTTTATGGATATTGAATTGGCAAGTAATGCCTGAAAACCATTGCTGTAATTATTTTTACTCTAATAGAGGGCAGCTTAGCTCGGCCGTCAGTTGGATGTAGGCTAATATTTGAAATTTCAATAACTCACTGTCATTGGATGCAATGTTTAATCATGTTGGTTTTGTGTGATCGTTGTTGTAAGCGCCTCGAGGTTGGTTTCGATGGGAGGCGCTATACAAATTTATTGATTTGTCCTAGTGTTAGAAACTTTCGCAGAGCGCTGGTGGCGCTCTGCGAAAGTTGGATAGCGCTTTGTAGCAAAGTCAGATGTGTGGACTAGCTTGTACAATAACTTAGGCGGAACTTTTTTTATTACTTGTTTCGCGTATTTATTTTTTTAAAGATCATCGGAGGAGGGCGGAATAAAAAGAAAAATAAAAGTTTTTTTTCTTATTTAGCAAACAGATTTTCCAAAAACATCCAGACGGAGAAGAAAACAAAAATAAAATTTTATTTGTGAATGTAAAATAGGATGGTTAAATGCTTCAAATTTATATAATTAGAAAGAAATATACATATCTTATCTTTGTAGATTTCAGGCAGCCGAGGGCGTAATAAAAATAAAGAACTTTTTTTTCTGAAATTCTACTTTTTCGTGGCGGCGGGTGCACTAATTGGCCAAAGATTTCGTGGATTTTTATTTGAAATCGAAATCATCAAAATGTTGCAGTCAGCGGGTTCGCTAAACAAGGTATAAAAAAGTCTCGCCTTAGGCCTACTTCTCGTGTCTAAGCAGGTCCAAGCTACCAGCTATCGGCCGGGGGTCAGAATGCAGATTGCCTATTTCCAGATTATTTGTGCCTGTAGATAGGAATTAATAATAGGCCTATCTAATATCAATTAACACTTTGGCATTATTTGCAATAATGTTGAAAATTAGCAATGAATTTTAAATTAATGCACGAATATTATAAATGTTAGATGTTATATTATTAAATTTAGCTGTTATATTATGTTGTATTGTATGTTATGTTGTGTTGTATATGTACTTCAAAAATATATTGTATAATTTTCACATCTACATTACATTTTTTACGATTGCTAACTTCCTTTGTGTAGCTTTATTCTACTGTTATTGTTTTTAAATATTTGATATGGTTACCACTATTTATTTACATTACAACTACACATTATTTAGGCTATAATTCTATTTGTTCGATTTATGATATTTTAGTATGATTTAAGTTCATTAGATCTTTATACTATAAAGTGATAATATTTTATTTAAATTATTGATTGGTTTTATTATGAATTTTCTTTAGATTTTTGTTAAAAATGACTATGAAATTAGTGGAAACTATAGTATCATTTTAAATCTCAACTCAAATATTATCTGTTTCAAATGGTAATTAACCAATAACTAATTTCATACTATTTTAAAATTATTTATTAAAATAACAATTTTTGTCCTTTATTAATCTCATTTAATAATTAGGCCTATGCTTCTATTTTGATTAACTAATTCAGATAATTAATTTTATATTAAGCAAATACATTATTGTTGTCGTGAAATGGTTTGGTTTATGATGATCTAATGTAAAGTATCAGAATGTAGTTTGCTCTTTGTTCGACATTTTAGCAAGGACTATCAACTATTTAGCCCGTTTGGAAGTGGATTTGTAGTTTCTACTGTATTAACGAATTATTGATATATCAGAGCGAATTGAGATATCAGAAATAATAGTTAAGCCTATTCGATGTGAAAGAGTAGTTACTATTGTATTGACGAATTATTGGTGTATTTTACCTATTTGCATTTCAGTGTAGTTGTCTAAATTATTAATGTAAGGTGTTTAGAGCGCATTGAGATATCACAATTAATAGTTCACCCTGGATGTAAAACTTCAGTACTATTGTATTGATGAATTATTTATGTGCTTTTACCGATTTCTATTTAACTATATTGAATTAACTGTATTTGATTAAGGTTTGTAGGCCTAGCGCATTGAGATATCACAAGTAAAGGCCTATTTGATGTGGAATTGGAGTTAATACTGTGACGAATTATTGATGTATTTTCCCGATTTGTATTTCACTATGAATAATTGTATCTAATTTAAGGTGTCACTGTGTATTCGTGAATATATATAGCTCTACTACTATTGAATGTAAGGTGTTCAGAGCGAATTGAGATATCACAAAATAATAGTTAAGCCTATTCGATGTGAAAGAGTATAGTTACTATTCTATTGACGAATTATCGATGTATTTTACCTATTTGAATTTCAGTATATTTGTCTAAATTATTTAATGTAAGGTATTTAGAGCGCATTGAGATTTTACAATTAATAGTTCACCCTATTGGATATTAAATTGCATTTACTATTGTATTGATGAATTATTGATGTACGTTTACCGATTTGACTTTAGTTGGTTAAATTGTATTTAATGTAATGTGTTTAGAGCGCACTGAGGTATTCTATTTGGTGTGAAATTATAGTTACTATATGGTATTGGCGAATTATTGATGTACTTTTATCGATTTGTGTTTCACTATACTGTAGTTGGTTAAATTTTATTTAATTTAAGGTGTAGAGCGCATTGAGTTATTACAAATAGTTAAGCCTATTAGATGTGATTTGTAGTTTAAATTGACGAATTATTGATGTACTTTTACCGATTTCTATTTAACTATAGGCCTATTGATTAAGGTATGTACAGCGCATTGGAATATCACAAATAATAGCCTATTGGATGTGAAATTGTAGTTACTACTGTGACGAATTAGTGATGTACTTTTACCGATTTGTATATTACTATAAATAAATTGTATCTAATTTAAGATGTGTATTCGTGAATAAATATAGCTCTACTACTACTACTAATGCTGCTGCTGCTGCTACTGCTGCTGCTGCTACTGCTACTACTAATGCTGCTGCTGCTACTGCTGCTACTGCTACTACTGCTACTAATGTTGCTGCTGCTACTACTACTACTACTGCTGCTACTGCTACTACTACTATTGCTACTACTACTACTAATGCTGCTGCTGCTACTGCTACTACTGCTACTAATGTTGCTGCTGCTACTACTACTACTACT
>NW_022740685.1:33775-43463 GCF_011630105.1 Anneissia japonica
ACTTTGGTGACTAAACTAAATTTATATTATTAATACGTTGTTGTTGGTGAGGTGACACAACACCTTTATGTTTAAACCAATTGTTGGCCTATATTGTTACCTTATAAATTAAATGTACTAATTTATTACATCTTGGTATAATATATTTTAATAACATGTTTGTTCTATATATATAAACCAACTTTTAATACTTTACTTATTTTGAAGTGTACTAAAGTTATAGGCCATAAATGGGTTTATGGATATTGAATTGGCAAGTAATGCCTGAAAACCATTGCTGTAATTATTTTTACTCTAATAGAGGGCAGCTTAGCTCGGCCGTCATTTGGATGTAGGCTAATATTTGAAATTTCAATAACTCACTGTCATTCGGATGCAATGTTTAATCATGTTGGTTTCGTGTGATCGTTGTTGTAAGCGCCTCGAGGTTGGTTTCTATGGGAGGCGCTATACAAATTTATTGATTTGTCCTAGTGTTAGAAACTTTCGCAGAGCGCTGGTGGCGCTCTGCGAAAGTTGGATAGCGCTTTGTAGCAAAGTCAGATGTGTGGACTAGCTTGTACAATAACTTAGGCGGAACTTTTTTTATTACTTGTTTCGCGTATTGATTTTTTAAAGATCATCGGAGGAGGGCGGAATAAAAAGAAAAATAATAGTTTGTTTTCTTATTTAGCAAACAGATTTTCCAAAAACATCCAGACGGAGAAGAAAACAAAAATAAAATTTTATTTGTGAATGTAAAATAGGATGGTTAAATGCTTCAAATTTATATAATTAGAAAGAAATATACATATCTTATCTTTGTAGATTTCAGGCAGCCGAGGGCGTAATAAAAATAAAGAAGAACTTTTATTTTTTTTTTTTTCTGAAATTCTACTTTTTCGTGGCGGCGGGTGCGCTAATTGGCCAAAGATTTCATGGATTTTTATTTGAAATCGAAATCATCAAAATTTTGCAGTCAGCGGGTTCGCTAAACAAGGTATAAAAAAGTCTCGCCTTAGGCCTACTTCTCGTGTCTAAGCAGGTCCAAGCTACCAGCTATCGGCCGGGGGTCAGAATGCAGATTGCCTATTTCCAGATTATTTGTGCCTGTAGATAGGAAATAATAATAATAGGCCTATCTAATATCAATTAACACTTCGGCATTATTTGCAATAATGTTGAAAATTAGCAATGAATTTTAAATTAATGCATGAATATTATAAATGTTTGTCACTGTAATTTAAAATAAAAGAATTTATATATTCTAAATTTGATGTAAAAATAAAATTAATATTTTTAGAAATGTACATGCACTGAAAATTAATATGTCTTTATTGTAATATATAGCCTAACAAATGTGTTGTAAGTAAGGTATACAAACTAAACCAATAAAAAACAAACTAGATGGGATGGGTTTCATTCATAGTGTGCCGGTTGAGCTTGTGTGGGTCCCTTTTTGTCGACGGGGGGGGGGGTCTTTGATTGGTTTTATTGTGAATTTCTTTAAATTTTTGTTAAAAATGACTATGAAATTAGTGGAAACTATAGTATGATTTTAAATCTCAACTCAAATATCATCTGTTTCAAATGGCAATTAACCAATAACTAATTTCATACTATTTTAACATTATTTATGTAAATACCAATTTTTGTCCTTTATTAATCTTATTTAATATTTAGGCCTATGCTTCTATTTTGATTGACTAATTCAGATAATTAATTTTATATTAAGCAAATACATTATTGTTGTCGTGAAATGGTTTGGTTTATGATGATCTAATGTAAAGTATCAGAATAATGTAGTTTGCTCTTTGTTCGACATTTTAGCAAGGACTATCAACTATTTAGCCCGTATTGGAAGTGGATTTGTAGTTTCTACTGTATTAACGAATTATTGGTATATCAGAGCGAATTGAGATATCAGAAATAATAGTTAAGCCTATTCGATGTGAAAGAGTAGTTACTATTGTATTGACGAATTATTGATGTATTTTACCTATTTGCATTTCAGTATAGTTGTCTAAATTATTAATGTAAGGTGTTTAGAGCGCATTGAGGTATTCTATTTGGTGTGAAATTATAGTTACTATATGGTATTGGCGAATTATTGATGTACTTTTATCGATTTGTCTTTCACTATACTGTAGTTGGTTAAATTTTATTTAATTTAAGGTGTAGAGCGCATTGAGTTATTACAAATAGTTAAGCCTATTAGATGTGATTTGTAGTTTAAATTGACGAATTATTAATGTACTTTTACCGATTTCTATTTAACTATAGGCCTATTGATTAAGGTATGTACAGCGCATTGGAATAACACAAATAATAGCCTATGTGAAATTGTAGTTACTACTGTGACGAATTAGTGATGTACTTTTACCGATTTGTATATTACTATGAATAAATTGTATCTAATTTAAGATGTGTATTCGTGAATAAATATAGCTCTACTACTACTGCTACCGGTGCTGCTGCTGCTACTGCTGCTGTTGCTGCTACTGCTACTACTAATGCTGCTTCTGCTACTGCTACTACTGCTACTAATTTTGCTGCTGCTACTACTACTACTACTGCTGCTGCTGCTACTGCTACTACTACTATTGCTACTACTACTACTAATGCTGCTGCTGCTACTGCTACTACTACTGCTGCTGCTACTGCTACTACTACTACTATTGCTACTACTACTACTAATGTTGCTGCTGCTACTACTACTACTACTGCTGCTGCTACTGCTACTACTACTACTAATGCTGCTGCTGCTACTACTACTGCTACTACTACTAATGATGCTGCTACTACTACTATTGCTACTACTAATACTGCTGCTGCTACTACTACTGCTGCTGCTGCTACTACTACTACTACTGCTGCTACTGCTACTTCTACTATTGCTACTACTACTACTAATGATGCTACTACTACTATTGCTACTACTAATACTGCTGCTGCTACTACTACTGCTGCTGCTGCTACTACTACTACTGCTGCTGCTACTGCTACTTCTACTATTGCTACTACTACTACTACTAATGCTGCTGCTGCTACTGCTACTACTACTGCTGCTGCTACTACTACTACTAATGATGCTGCTACTACTACTACTACTACTGCTGCTGCTACTACTACTACTACTGCTACTGCTGCTGCTGCTGATACTATTGCTACTACTAATAGTTGAACCTATTGAATATGAAATTGTAGTGACGAATTATTGATGTACATTTACTGATTTGTATTTCACTAAAGTTGCTTAAATTGTATTTGAGGTAAGATGTGTAGATTATTTTAAGATATCACAAATAATTTTTGACGTGTCTAATTCAGATAATTAATTTCATATTTCGCAAATTTATTATTGCTGTCGTGAAATGGTTTGATTTAGCATTTATGGATGATCTAAGGTAAAATTCCAGATTAGTTTACTATTCGTTCGGCATTTTAGCAAGGACTATTAACAAAAGTCCTTGATTTAGCCTGTATTTTGTGTATAATGTAATTAGTTATGCCTATATGGATGTGAATTTGTAGTTTCTGTGGTATTAACGGATTATTGATGTACTTTTACCGATTTGTATTTCTACTTCTACTACTACTGCTACTGCTTTGTAGATGATTTATGTGCTTGAATTTTGTAGAAGGTAATAATTATAAGTAATGTATTTTCACTCTTTACTAAAAATTTCAGGTTGTGTAATTTGCAATATTATTATGAATATTTATTGAAACGTGTAGGCTGGTGGAACCAATACCTCTAATGATTAGTGCCTTGCATACTTAGTTTAACACATTTCAATTTTTCATATATTCAAAGCCGAAGATAACTCGTCTTGTGGCAACTTAGGCCATTTTAGGTAGGTTTCCATATAGGCATCTACGAATGGCTGCTTTGTGGAGGAGGAAATCAAGTTGTCCCTCCCCAGTACTGACCTATTATAAATCAACGGGAAATCTACCGATAGCTACGTCAATAAATGTTTGGAAATAAATGGCCCATAAATTATACTCAATGACAAATGCATAATGCTTGACGTGCTTTGATTATGTAGTGCTGCAAATGTTAAAATAAATGTTGAAATAGATCTTTGCTAATACTAGGTGTCATTTTATTCACCACAATTTATTTAGGCCTTTCATACAAAGAAGCTATTGCCCATAAAATTCGGTCATACACAGAAACAGAATAAGGGTTTGCTCAACCATGATCATTTACCTCCCAAGCGTTGTCAGTTATCACTTACGAATCTTTTTTTCTCAACCAAGATCCATCCAGGCATTGTTCACTTCCCTGTTCGTAGATTGCTTTAATAGTAATTAAAATTAACTGGAAAATGCTTGGTAGAAACAGGCCTAATAAAAAAGTTCGAGAGCTACAGTAGGCCTATATGCGAACAGACTCATCCAAATGCAAAAATAAAATTTTACTGAAAGCGTATATTTTGCCATCGGGCGCCGGGCAGTGTATCGATATCTGGTTGTGACTGAGTAGTTTATGTTGCTTCTCATAAATTCTCTTCCTATTCCGACAAAATATTTATCTTACTCATCTACATCATCTCATCTCCAGTGGCGGCTCTAGGATATAATTTATGGGGGCTAAATGCAATTTAGGCCATTTTAGGTAGGTTTCCATATAGGCATCTACGAATGGCTGCTTTGTGGAGGAGGAAATCAAGTTGTCCCTCCCCAGTACTCTGACCTATTATAAATCAACGGGAAATCTACCGATAGCTACGTCAATAAATGTTTGGAAATAAATGGCCCATCAATTGTACTCAATGACAAATGCATAATACTTGACGTGCTTTGATTATGTAGTGCTGCAAATTTGAATAAACATTTAATGTGGTTCATAAATGAATTTTATTCTACACACTTTTTATATCTTAAAATGTCTTACATTCTACTACTCATGTAAAAGTGTCCTCTTTTCTCAATTGAAAGTCAAGTTAGGCATTGCCTTGTTAAAGAACATAAAAAATTGAAACATTGGATCTACTGCGATAGAATTATGAACTGCTTTTTCCAAAAACTTCCAAAAACTTTGAGAAAACAATTCAACAATTATGATAGGTAATTCAGATGTTTGTGGGCAGAGTATACCGGTATCTTGCTATAAAATAAGATGTACTCTGGCTGTAGGCCTACCTTTTGTTAAAAAACCTGAGACGTTTATGCAGTTTATTTCAACAATTTTCAGGCATACCTTCTTGATTCCCGAAAAGTGAGGTGGAACCAACCCTTTCTCCTTAAATATGTGGGGGGGGGGGGACGTGTTCCCCTTCCCCAGTGATCTGTGCCCATCATGAATCCGACAAGAGACCACATCACCTCAGCCCCAACATGGTTGGGGCTAGCCGGCTGAGACGCGAAAATTTTGAGAATATGGAGCTCTGGGTGCCAGGAAATTGCACTCTCATACCTTAAAAATCTTACCAATAATTCATATCAACAATAGAATAGGCCTACAACAATTACTTTTCTTAATAGAATTTAGTGGGGTGCGACCGCACCCTCTGCAGCCCCCCCCCCCTGCATCCGCCCCAGATAATCATAAATTTTCTTATCTTAGCCTGAACCTGGTGGACTGAGATGGTCTACATCCTCCTTCAGGGTACCCTTTATTTAAAATTCCTGGATCCGCCACTGTACTGTACTGGATTTGAATCTATACATAGCCGTCGGAAGCATTTTGCAAGTGGTCCGGCCATTATAGTCAAAGCGGGGGGTTGGGGAATAAACAAATTTTGTTGTAAAAGTTAGTAGGGTGCTGAGCATCCGCTATCAGCCTCATCATGGTTGTTGAACAAATTTTTTGCAACTCTGAATGCCCGGAAATAAATGCTGACAATTTGTAGAGCCGCTAGCCCCTCCCCTCAAAGAAATAAAATTAGCACTCAGATAGAGTCTATGTTGGAAATATGGTACCTCTGGATGCCTGGAAATACAAGCTGGAAAACCTGTATAGCCACCACCCCTCCCTATCCTGTCTATTGACAGACAATGATTTAAAGTTCGTGGGGACTAGAGATATACCCACCTCTGCCCCATATGTTTTTGGCCAAGGTGAGCAGATTTTGAAACTTAAGGCATCTAAATATAACTAAGCTATTGTTATGAAAATATGTAGTAGGCCTACAATATATACTGTACATCGTCAATTACTAAATTTATCTATATTGAAATATTTGCTCCCAGCGTACACTGTATTCCATATTCTAAGTTCCGTGGCATGAATATATCCCCATAGCAGGCTCGAGGGTGTGTGAATAATGTTCATGAGGTACTCTCCCATATATAATACTAATAGGAAGATTTTTTAAAGGGCATCATATTCTTACTGGTATGACTTAAGAACAAAATAGAGATAATAAAGGCCTATGCCCTGTACATGTTGCTAAAGAGTGGGCACAAAAGCATCCAGGTTAATAATGCTATATCTGGACACAAAATGTGGTAGCGTTGACCAAATTACAATTCGTAAGATTATTTAAATCATGGGAATAGACAAATGTAGGTCTACTGCGAAAATGATATACATTGTTCAAAATGCAATTAAGTTGCTTATTCCTCCATGAATAAATAAAGTGCAGGAAACACGAATATGTACAAGGAATAACAATGATAACTGTAATTATATTTACACGACGTGCAGTATTGAGAAATATTAACAATATGCAATTAATTAAATAGGCCTGGAACATGTTCTATGAATACACATGATACAGTATGAACTATCTATGGAAATACAGTAGGCGTCCTATGCCTACACAAATAACGTCGCGTTTCGACAAACTGCTCGTACAATTTAATTTACACTTACCAAATTCAGTCTGAAGCATAATCAATTATTTATCACGCTCCAGGTCAGTTATACTATCACTTGAATTGTTGAAATGTTGTAATTAAATCCTGTGTTTTCTTCTGGTAGACCTTACAGCGATTACACTCATACAGACCATGTAGATACCTCCATGTACAGATCTAACAGGTGATATAGACAGAGCACTAACATTCAAGATCCCCGAGAAAAATTAGTAGTTTCGATTTGGTATAGACTAATTAGGGTTGCTATATTTAGTCTTATAAAATAGTAATACTTCCAGAAAGCAAAGCTATATCTTCCCATTGAGCACGGGGATTAAAAAGCTGGGCAAAAATTTGATGGTTCTGGTTGTAGCGTATAGGCATGTTTGATATTGATTTAATTTTAGTTATCGTTGCTTTGCATTGCATTGGAATTGTTGATTTTGTCGGGTCGCCAACCCGTTACAAACCTCGACATCCCCCACCACCACTCGTCTGACACCACGACGAGGTCATCGGACTAAATTAATATTCAAATCCAATCAAAGACGTTATTATGATTGCATAGAAGAATTAAAGTAGGCGTGTAACCAGTCAGTGTATGGAACGCCGTTTTTGTCAAAGAACAGTAAAATTTAACTATACGTGTTAATAACAAGTGTTTGTGTCTAGTTAAAGGAGAAATGAAATAGGCGTATAACCAAGCAGTGTATGGAACGCCGTTTGTGTCAAAGGAAAGTAAAAGAGGTCTATACGTGTTGATAACCAGTGTTTGTGTGATATTGGAGGAGATTTAAAGTATTCGTCTAACCAGGCCTTGTATGGAACGTCGTTTGTGTCAAAGGACAGTTAAATTAGACTATGTATGTGTTGGTAGCAAGTATGTGGAGCGCTGTCGATGTCAAATAGAAGAACTATTGGACCAAATCTGTGAGTACGTGAAGTGAAGGCAACCTTCAAGATAATATACCTGCAGGGAATGGACTTTTGATCATAATTAAACATTTATACTGGACGTTATTTGTGCCTTTGTGTATGTTCTTAGGATTCAAATCCATGAATTGTACTGGGTATGTTTTACTAAAAGTTGTAATTATTATTGTTATGTGATTAAGCCCTTTATACATAGTATTTGATGTGTAATAGTTCCCATTGAGATACTGTATGATATAGTAAGCTTAACAATTTCGTATCTTAATTTTGTCTTGATTACTTGCATATATTTTAGTTTCTTATTCCGAACATTAATCATGTCCGTAAGATCAAGACCTGTCTCAGTGCGGTCATCACAGTCTGCAGCATCATCATTGGCTTTAAATGCTGCACAAGCTAGAGCTGATTTGGCGGTGGCTAAAGCTAGGGCAGAATTTAACAGAAGGAAAGCTGAAGCTAACAGAGCTAGGATTGAAGCAGAAGTAGAAATGGACAGGCTGCAGATAGAGCAAGCAGTGGCTGCTGCTCAAATACGAGCAGATACATTGGAAACGGAGTTGCAGCTGCTACAAAGTGATAATGAAGGCAGTGCACTATCTGAGCTTCCAGTAGACGAACCAGACCAGAGAGTAGTAGAGTGGAGAAATGAGGAGCCTGTTTTAAATGTAGTCCAGGAAGATACGGACACAAAATCTCCTGTTATATCACAACCAAGCCATCCAAGCCATAGTGAAAGTGCGTCCCATTTATTAACCGCAATTGGTCTCGGTATGAACATGCCGAAACCTGAAATTTCCACATTTGATGGAAACCATCTTGAATATTGGAACTTCATTAACATGTTTGAAGTCAATGTAGCAAGCAAAGCTATTGATGATAGATCAAAATTAACCTATCTTATACAATTTTGCGTTGGGAAAGCAAGGAACAGTATTGCCAATTGCGTGCTGTTAGGAGGTTCAGAGGGTTATGCTGAAGCCAAGCGTATCTTAAAAGAGGAATTCGGTCAGGCACATGTCATTGCAAAAGCTCATCTGAGCAAGGTGTTGAATCGTCCTCAAGTTAGGCCAAATGATGGTAAGGGACTATGGGACCTAGCTAGAGACATGCGCAGGTGCCAGACAGTTCTTTCCCAGATGTGCTATTCAGCTGATATGAATAGCTCAGAAACTCTCTTAAGAATTCAGCAGCTTTTACCAATCCACCTGCAAATGAAGTGGGCAAAGAAAGCCTATGCAATGATGGAGAAATTAACCACACCCGACTTTAAGTGTATGTCATCATTCGTCGAGGAGGTGGCCAAGTTAGCTAACAACATGTATGGCCAAAATATTGGAGGTTCGTATCCCAAGAATACACCTAAGTGGAAACCAAACAGCAAAGGGATAACAAGCCTTACTACAACCACGAGGCGTCCAGAAGTAAGTTTGACAACGGAAACAAGACTTACGTGCCCAGCCTGCTGTAGGAAGCCACAAGTTAGAAAAGTGTAGAGATTTCATCCGCTACTCACGTGAAGAAAGACTCAAAACCTTGAGAAAGGAGAGACTGTGTGATAATTGTTTTAGTGCCTCACACATAGCAAGAAGATGTTCAAAGCCATCACAATGTCAGCAAGGGTGTAAATGGAAGCACCACACACTGTTACATCGGACCGACGAAGAGCAGAAGGATACGGCGAAGACGACTACAGTAGGGCTGACCGGGGCCGGTGATTGCGGCTTGGCAACCATTGTTCCAGTCAATGTTAAAGCTAAGGATTCTGGAGTGATTCTGAACACGTATGCTTTATTGGATGAAGGCAGTAACTCATCATTTTGTACCATAGAGCTGTGTAGGAGGTTAAAAACGTCATCTAAGGCGAGATCGCTAAGGATATCAACTGTCAATCAGACTAGAAATCAGGATTGTAGGCTTTTGCAGGAGTTAGAGATAATGGACATGGATTGTGGAAACGTTATAAAGC
>NW_022740685.1:43568-47628 GCF_011630105.1 Anneissia japonica
GTGATTAACAGTGTCGGAAAAGGTCCGTATGCCGTTAAGTCAATATTAGGTTGGTCCGTGCATGGAATCCCTATTGCTTCAAAGGAAACAGCACACGTTAACAGAATTCATTCAAAGGTCATGGCAGATGCGTTGGTAGAAATGTACAATTTGGACTTCAGCGACAGGAAAACGCTCTATAGAAGACCGAAGATTTATTAAATTGCTTGAGGAGACTACTTGTTTCAATGAAGGTCACTATGAGGTAGCGTTGCCTTGGAAGAACAAGGTTGTGAAAATGCCTAATAACAAACCTTTGGCAGAGAAGAGAGCTGCTCACCTGTTAAGGAAGTTGAGAGATCCTGAATTTCACAAGGAGTATACAAAGTTTATGGATGACATGTTCGATAGGGGTTATGCTGAGAAAGTGCCTGTAGAAAAGAACGAAGGACGTGAAGCCCATAACATGTGGTTTATACCTCATCACGGAGTGTTTCATAAACAGAAACATAAGTTGCGTGTAGTGTTTGATTGTGGCGCCAGGTATGGTGGCAAGTCACTTAATGATGAATTGTTACAGGGACCTGACCTGACTAGTTCTCTTGTTGGGGTATTAATCAGATTCCAAGAAGAACCGGTAGCATTGACAGCAGATATTGAATCCATGTTCTATCAGGTCCGGGTACCAGAAAAGGACCGGGATATGTTGAGGTTTCTATGGTGGCCAAATGGCAATGTCGACCAGCCTTTGGAAGAATATAGAATGGCCGTCCACGTTTTTGGAGCGGTATCTTCTCCATCGTGTGTCAACTACGCTTTACACAAGGCAGCAGAGAATGCTAAAGGGCGGTACCAAAAGGCAGTTTGCGATACCATATGTAGAAACTTTTACGTCGATGATTATTTGGTGTCTGTACCAACAAATGCTGAAGCAATACTCCGTGCGAAGGACACAAGGAATCTTTGTAAAGAAAATGGCTTTAGATTGACCAAGTGGATGAGTAATGAACGAGAGGTGATAGAGTCTATTCCCATCTGTGAAAGAGCCAAAAATGTAAAGGATGTTGACTTGACGATATTACCTACCGAAAGGACGTTGGGTGTTCTTTGGTCGGCTGAATCAGATGAGTTCAGATACAAGATTAATTTGTCAACTAAGCCAACTACTAGAAGAAGGGTGTTATCTACGTTAGGCTCGATATATGATCCCCTAGGTTATGTCTCGCCTGCAATTCTCCCAGCAAAACAAATACTTCAGGAACTTTGTCGTAAGAAACTGGGTTGGGATGCACAGATACCTGATGAAGAATCGAAGAGGTGGTCGAAATGGACATCGGAAGTCGGTGATCTGGAAAGATTCAGGATAAGCAGGTGTTTGAAACCGCATGGATTTGGAAGTCAAATCTCTGCACAGATGCACCATTTCTCGGACGCCAGCGAGCTCGGTTATGGAACGGCATCGTACATTAGGTTTTTGAACAAAAATGGTGATGTTCATTGTCGGCTAATTCTTGTCAAGTCAAGAGTTGCTCCGTTAAAAATTGCTACAATTCCCAGAATGGAACTCACTGCTGCTGCTTTAGCAGTCAGAGTAGATGCCATGTTGCGAAGAGAGCTTCAGATGCCAGTTATTGAGTCACAATTTTGGATGGATAGTACCACGGTGTTGAGTTACATTAAAAGTGACACGGCTAGATTTCATACATTTGTTGCTAACCGTGTAGACCTTATTAGAGAAGCTTCTGCGCCAAGTCAATGGGGGCACGTGAGGACTGCATGTAATCCCGCAGATGTTTGCTCTAGGGGAACGTCGATGAAGAGGTTTCTGGAGAGCGAAAGATGGATTAAAGGTCCAAAATTCCTGTGGCAGGACGAGAGTGAATGGTATGAGAAAGACATAGGACAGTTTACCCTGAAGAATACTGATCCAGAACTGAAATGCGTCCTGGTTACAGAAGTTAAACCCGTTGATCCCTTAAGCCGAGCGATTGAGCGTTGCTCGTCATGGAGCAAGCTAAAAAGGTCCATTGCCTGGATCATGGTGGGAATGCGAAACTTGCAAATGCGTGTTGCTGTTCGCAAGGGAAGATTACCAGAAGGGCAGAAACAGCATGAAAATCTATCAGTTCAAGATATGAGGAGGGCGGAGGAAGCATTGGTAAGGTTCGTTCAGAAAGAGCATTGGCCAAACGACATTGCTTCACTTCATAAGAAATCATCATCGCTTAGGAGTCTTGATCCGGTCATAAAGAATAAATTATTGTGTGTCGGTGGTAGACTCCAAAGAGCAAACATTGACGTTATGTCTAAACATCAAGTTCTATTACCAAGAAACTCTCATGTATCAAGGTTGATACTTCGAGATATTCACGAGACAAATGGACACCTAGGTAAAAACCATATATTAGCAAAACTGCGACAGCAGTATTGGATTGTAGGTGCACCATCCTTAATAAAGCAGATCACCTCAAAGTGTGTGGTTTGTAGAAGGTACCAGCCATCAGTTGGTCAACAGAAGATGGCAGATTTGCCTATAGAGCGGGTACGTGTGGGGAACCCTCCGTTTCATGACACTGGAATGGACTACTTCGGGCCGTTCGAGGTCAAGCGTGGCCGAACTACTGTGAAAAGATACGGAGTGCTGTTTACGTGCATGGCTAGTCGTGCTGTTCACTTAGAAGTCGCACACACTCTCGACACTGCTTCATGTATTAACGCAATTAAACGATTTACTGCACGACGAGGGAATGTGAGTAGTATCAGGTCAGATAATGGAACCAACCTGGTAGGAGCCGAACGTGAACTTAGAGAGTCTTTACATAAATGCAATCAGCAGGAGATGCAAATGAAATTAATGAAGAAAGGAATTAACTGGTATTTCAATCCACCTACAGGGTCGCATCATGGTGGGATTTGGGAAAGGATTATTCGAAGCGTAAGAAAGATTTTGTATGGGTTGATGAAGGAACAAAACATCAAGTTGAATGATGAGTCGCTGCAAACACTTTTTTGTGAAGTTGAAGAAATTCTAAACGGGAGGCCACTAACGGAGAGCCCAAATAGTCCCAACGATTTGGATGTGCTGACGCCAAATCATCTGTTACGTTTAAATGCAGAGCCGGTTCTTCCAGCAGGAGTATTTACGAGAGATGATACCTATTCTACTCGATGCTGGAGACAAATTCAATATCTTGCCGATGTTTTCTGGCGACGTTGGGTCAATGAATACTTTCCGATGTTGCAGCAAAGACAAAAATGGACACGTCCTAAGCGCAATCTGGTCGTTGGAGATGTTGTATTGGTGATGAATCAAGGTCCAAGAAATATGTGGATGCTTGGTCGTGTAACAGAAGTTTATAATGATCATAAAGGGTTCGTTAGGTCTGTTAAAGTGAGGACTGAGAATTCATCATTGATTCGTCCTGTCACTAAACTATGTCTATTGGTTGAGTGTGATAATGCTAATAATTCAGATTCATAAATTCAGATTCATAAATTACAAGTATCGATCTATTACAAGTAAAAGATATGACTTCAATAATATACATGGATAAACAACACACTACTGTTTTGAAGGTCAGTTGAATAATAGGTGTACGTATAAAAGTTGTTTACTGAGTTAATTAAACTTGTTAGTAATTAAAGTACTTAATCTCATAATTTCGATATTAAAATAACATGATTTTGTCGTTTTATTACGTATTTCTCATTGATGTTGAACATGATTCTATCATGTATTGCTATGTTAATAAGTATTAATCAGTACAGTAGCAGGAACGGGTGTTGATTGTTTACTGCTTGAACGATGTAATCTACAAGGAAATATGTGTGTATTAGACTATTGAAAGGGTTAGGTTGAACTTTGAAAGATGTTCTTTGAAATCTTTACAGTATGGTATTGATATATTTCTAAGTAATTGTGTTTATTAGGATGTTTAAGAGTGCGAATGTACAGGCGCTCGTTTGTTATTCATTAGTGTAATTGTACTGCTGTAGAAGTACAATTAGGGGCCGGTATGTTAGCGCCAGAATATGATTTTGTTCTATTTATGTGCATGTTTTGCTGCCCATAGATTTGTAG
>NW_022740685.1:48421-54649 GCF_011630105.1 Anneissia japonica
TGTTTGTAATAAATACAACCATGATGAAAATGCTTATATTTAGTTTCAAACACACGTGTGTGGCCTATATTATAAATAAGATAAGCCCTATGTCGTATTGTTTTCTATATGGGGGTGGGGTGGGGTGGGTCTGTCTCTTATACACATCTTATTCGTGTTTCTTGCAATTCATTTATTGATGGAGAAATAGTCAACTTAATTAATTTTTGAACAATATATCATATTCGCAGTAGACCTAATAACATTTGTCTTATTTCCAAGATTTAAAATCGTCCTCCGAATTCTAATTGGTCTATGCTAGCACATTCTGTGTCCAGATGGGAATGGGTGGTGGCTTCTATTTCCAGGCATCCAGAGGTACCTTATTTGGAACCTAGGCCCTATCTCCATGCTAACTTTATTTCTTATGGCTACCCCTGGAGTAGAGGGGCTAGCGGCCCTACAAGTTGTCAGCATCTATTTCTGGGCATTCAGAGTTGCGAAAATGTTGTTCAACAACCATCGTGGGTCTGGAGTGGATGCTCTCAGATCATACTAATTTTAATTTTAAGATCCTGTATATATGTCTGTAGATAGGGGTAGCGGGAACTTGTATAGTACCCTACCCCCTCCCCCGCTTCCGACGGCTATATGACAGTATTGCTTTCATTAGGCGGTGGGATGGGTGGGGGGAGCTTAAACAAATTTTACAATTTGGAGTAATTTAGCATAATATCCCAATTTGGTTCGCATCACTGGTCACACTGACGTAGATTAAAATAGGGAACTTTCGATTGCACGACGACGGCAGGACGTAGAACGTAATGACGTCACTAACAGTAATCTGCGCATGCGAGAACGTTAAGGTCACCTCGTCGAGTATATAGATTCTGGAATGCAATTTGGCCAAATTAGAGTTCTCTATATAGGAACTCTAGGCCAAATCTACGTAGGACGGCCAAATAAGACTGTCACGCATGAGTGATTCCGTTTTAACGTCACTAGGCCAAGGCTAGTTCGTGGCCCTATGCCTAGGCCTGTCATGTCATCAGCAGATCATGGTCAGACCTTGCTGCTTGCGCGAAAAAATGCAACTCTTTAATTAGAATCAGTGATTCATCGACGATTCACTTGTTTCATCATCGACGATTCACTGTTTCATCATCGACGATTCACTTGTTAAGTTCATCGTCGACGATTCACTGGTTTTTATCATCGTCGACGATTCATTTGTTTCATCATCGACGATTCACTAGTTCATCGTCGACGATTCACTGGTTTTTATCATCGTCGACGATTCATTTGTTTCATCATCGACGATTCACTTGTTAAGTTCATCGTCGACGATTCATTGTTTCATCATTGACGATTCATTGTTTCATCATCGACGAATCACTTTGTTCATCGTCGACGATTCACTTGTTTAAGTTTCATCTTCGACGATTCACTTTTTTAATCATCGACGATTCACATTTTTTTCATCGATGATTCACTTTTTTTATTATCGACAATTCACTTTTTATCATCGACGATTCACTTTTTTTCATCATTGACAGTTCACTTTTCATAATCAACGATTCACTTTTTTCATTATCCACAATTCACATGAGGCCGATTTGACAAGAAGATTGGATAAGGCCATCTGTGGCTATCCGTACTGATAAAAGCAAAGTTATGACAAAATAAGACAAACATAGGCGCCAAAATAAAGTTTCTGAAGATAGGCTTTCCACGAGCATAAAAGTGCAAGGCAAGAAGCTTGATGAATAAGGCCAATGCCTTCAAATGCTTGGTACATCATTATGAAGATCCGAAACAAAGCAATCGCTACAAGTGCATTTTTAAAACTAAGAAAAGAAAGAGGGAAGAGGGAGGGAAAGAGAAAGAAGAGGAAAATAAAAGGAAAGAAAAAAAGAAGAGAAAAATAAAGACAAGAATAAAGAGGAAGATATCATAATGACCAGACTCACAACACCCTGCAACCCCTTCTCCACTTCAAAAACTGTCATAACTCCTTTGATCTATGCTGCCAGATTGCGTAACCACTGGGGGACAAGGGGAAAATATCTATCTTTGAAAAATCTTCCCCACCCCTTTATGAATGCCCTTTCATCCCCTGAAAATGCCTAAAAACCTCAAATTTCGCGCGCATTGCTTGTTAACATTGCCTAATTCCCTCTAAAAATTACACATTTTAGGGAGTTTTGATCAATTCCAACGAAATTAGAATTAAAAACACCAGGGGACAAGGGGAAAATATTCATTTTTGGAAAACCTTTCCCCACCCATTGACAAATGCATCCCCTGAAAGTGCCTAAAATTCTCAAATTCTTTGCGTGCATTTCTTGTTACGGTAGACCAATTTCCTCTATATATTGCACATTTTAGGGAGTTTTCATTAATTCCGACGAAATTAGAATTAAAAACACAAAAATATTTTGCGCATTTTTTAGGGCTTTTTTAGTTTTATCCTTTTAAGTTATTAAAAAACAATAATAGTCCCAAACTCAAGGAAGAAAAAAATTCAAGATAGATCATTTTAACCTAAAAGAAGGGCCTCAATGTGTATAGATGGTGAAAGAATATGTTTGTAATCAATAAAACCATAATGAAAATGCTTATATTTAGTTTCAAACACACGTGTGTGGCCTATATATTATAAATAAGATAAGTCCGTCGTATTGTTTTCTATATGGGGGGTGGGGTGGGGTGGGATGGGGAGTGGCGTGGGGTGGGTATGGTAAATTACTAACTGGGAAATGAGGATTGTTGTTGTTGTTGTTGTTGTTGCTGCTACTGCTGCTGCTGCTGCTGCTGTTGCTGCTGCTGTTGTTGTTGTTATTATTATTATTATTATGTTGTAATGATGTTGTTTGTACTGTTATTTAATTTTATTAAAGATGGCCTCTGAATATCAGTTAACCTACTGGACTAAACTAGAAGGGTTACCCTCTTTAAAGATGGTTGAAATAAAAAATTAAAAAAATTAAAAAACAAATACCCACTCTGACCAAAGACCCCTGTTACGCGCCTGGTGTTAGCGCCAATGTGTGCCCTTGTGCGGACAGGGTATGTTCCCCCCACTGAAGCTGTAAACCTTGTTTCTGCAAAATAAATTGATGCAATTTGCTATTATAGGCCTAATCAATAAATTCCTCATTAACCGATATAACCTTAAACATTCTTGGAATTGACATAACATTACTGATATCGTACACACCCTTCAGTGTGAAATGTGGCTCTCTTTGCAAGCACATCTAACATCTAAGTAACGATGAGCTTAGGTTGGTACCAAATAAAATAATTTTGTTATCAACATTAATACATTATGCGAATTTTTATCTTTGTAAGCGCATAAAACAGTACAAATTATTTCTGTGACAGTCTTTTGAAGTGTGTAAAGCTCCATTTTATCCCATACATAGTCAAAATATTGGGGGGATGATACAATGGACCATCCCCCTTGTCAAATATGGGGGGGGGATATATCCCCTCCATCCCCTCCTCCCGGGATCTACGCCTATGTTCAAAATGCTTGGTACATCATTATGAAGATCCGAAACAGAGATGGTTAGCAATCGCTACAAGCGCACTTTTGAAACTAAACACAATATGGAATAGAAAGATTGCTAAATAAAATTCCATTATTCAGAGCAATGTTAATATCAACAGTACTCTATCCAGAATCATGGACTCTAACTGTAACTGAAAAATACAAGCATTAGAAATGAAAGCATAGGCCTACAGAAGAATTCACCAAATCAGTACACAGCTTATTAAAAAGAGATTAGAGAACGTACTTGCACTCATATTCGTCAAATGGAAATTTACCAACAATTTTCAGGACCAGAAATGCTTCTGATATATCCACAGGCAAAATGGGACTTTCTTAGAGGGCTAATTAAGTGAAAACGGAAGCAAAGAAGACCAAGATACTGAATGGACAAAAATGGGTGCTGTGAAAGTTGGAAGGGCAACCAACATTGTGAAAAGTTGTATCTGAAGCTCTCCCACGCCCCGACGGCTATAGGCCTATTCAACAAGTTATGGACTGATGAAAATGATAATGACTCTGGAGAATGTGTTGAGCAGACATCCTTAATACTTACGCGAAAAAATCTAATAAATATCAACATTTAGAAATGTACTTCTAAGGCTTCAATTTCTGGTAACACTATTACTGGACACGATCATTCTTTTACTAAGACTCAGTAGTTTTTTTCATAGTGTCTTATATGATAAAGCAGTTGTTACGCCATTTAAATATCATGGTTACGTTTCGGAATAGTGGACATCGTATTTCTTCAATTCAACAGTCAGCCAGATTTTCTTTACTTCGAATTGTAAAAATGTTGAATACCGATTCTACAGATATTAAATATACTAAAAGCATGAAAAATAAAGGGAGAAAATAATGATAACAAAAGTATATAACGTTATAATATTGGAATTTGGTTAATTTTACCAACATCAGAAAAGGGATTATGGTTGTGTTAGCCGTTATTTTATTTTGATGTTTAACAGTCTTGTTAATTTCAAAATGAAGTTTTAATTAATGCCAGTCTAGAACTTACTGGAAGATTGTTATTTTGTTTATAAATTTACAACCAATGATTACCTAAATTTCTACAGTTAACCTTCCAAGACTTCTAACATAATAATTTGTTCATACAAAAAGGGTACTGAATACAAAAGCTCGAATGTGAATGGTGCTGAGTGAGAGAAATTCTACACTTGTGCAAATTTCTATCTGCCACAGGGAATCGTTCACAGAAGCGGTGTTTTTTCTTAGCTAGTACAAACACCCGCATAACAAAACATTAAGTAGTATAATTAATTAGTGATGTGCTTTTCCTTTTTTATGGCATCAAATGTATTATTAATTGTCGAGGAGTTGAGAGCAAACCATGTAAAGCATAATATAATCGTCATTCATTTTGTGCAATTGATCATATGCAGTAGATGGTAGACCCTAACCGACGTTAAAGAGATTTATCTTTTTACTTCTAAACCTAAGTCTACGGCGGGGCTGATAATTGCAGTGAAATTTCAACAAAGTTAATATATAATTGGTTGAACAAACTTTTTTCATGTAAACGTTTGTTTTGAAATTAATTGCAATACCGAAATATATTTTGTGATATTATAGGCCTACAATACATAATCTATAATTGGTTGAACACAGTTTTTCGTGTAAGCCTTTTTAAAATTTAAGCGCTACCGGAATATCAAAGAAACATCTGAAAGACGTTCCTACACAATGATCTATCGTAAGTATTCATTCATTTTTTTTTCAAGAATTTATCTTTTCATTTTGTTTACACCATTATTAAACAATGTTGATTTATAATTGGCCAATTCATCAATGTATCTAGAAGAAGACATTTATGGTAAATCAATGAGGGAATGACTAAAACAGGTGGTAAATATACAATGTTTATAATGGTTAGTCATATAATTTGGCATTGTGTATATGATATTCATAGTATTAATGTAAAATGCAAAATTATCGTACATGTACTTGTACTTGTGAACATTGTGCACATTATTGTGTAAAACGTGATTTCAGCGTTTTAAACAGTCTTAACAGGGACTACATACAATACATACTCCTACACAACTTATTAAAAGCAACTTCAGTCTATGATTTAAATTCATATATATATATATATATGTATGTTTGTATGTCAGTGGTGGCACCCCGTCGGGGAAGACGAGTAAATTTTGTCGGGAATAAACATATAAAAAAAGGATTTACATGTAATGTTCGTTTAGCCATCATATTGTTTTCATAATTGTGTTAACTTTTCATCACAACAACAACAACAACAACAACAACAACAATAATAATAATAACAATAATAATAATAATAATAATAATAATTAATAATAATAATAATAATAGTTCAATGAGACTAATTAAAAATAATATGCGTTTTGTTATGACAAATGCTCATTTAGATAGCCTCATGATGCTTGGAATACATCTTGATAGGTGAAGCAACCTCGACCATGACAGCGTGGTTGATACAGATTTCATGCAAAATTTCCAAAATGTAGAAGTTCGCTTTCAAGAATGAGGATTTGAAAATAAATTACATGATTGAATTGCATACTCTTGGTTTCTTGTTCTATTCAAAATGTTTTGGTTTTGGAAGTTGATTTCGACATTAGAAAACAGCCTACATGAAGTCATATTATAGTACCTCGATGCCTATCAAATAAGTAATAAAATTTCGCCATAATTCG
>NW_022740685.1:55148-56612 GCF_011630105.1 Anneissia japonica
GATATATATATATATATATGAAATTTTAAACGTTTTATATTTGTCAACAGATTGATTTTAATTCTTTAAACATTTTAAACATGCTGTTTAATATTTATGGGAATGCCTTTATTAAGTACATTTTTAATCAATTTCAACCTATGCAATTTTAATATGGTAAAAATTTTAGAGTTGTTTTAATTCAGTACAGTATTAGAATTTATTTGTTACCGTTTGTTATTTTATTTTAAGTTCTATGTTGTATGTTATACTCTTGTGAACGCACCGTGATCGTGTGCCACTGTTTTAAAAGTGTAGTTTTAAATAAAGATAATTTAATGTTTTAGTATTACAAAGTCTTAAAGACAGATGAGAGAGGACAGGTAATACAAAACCACCTGGGAGCTAACAATTGTAAACAATACTACACACTTTAAACCGTTGATCTTATTCAATTTAATTTTAGTTCTTAATTTTACTATGATAATGTCAAAAGTGGTGTTTCAACGCCAAATGGTATAACGAGCCTCTTTACTTGCCAAGTTGGTCTTAGGCAGAGGTGTATTCTATCCGCTTTCCTTTTTGCATTTTTTTTTATAAATGACCTACACTTCGAGATTTCTAAAAACTATACATTTAATAGCTGTTCATTTGGGTTGGTAAACCTTTTCTACCTATTATTTGCGGACGATCTTGTATTCATGTCAGAGTCCAAACACCAATTACAAAAACTACTTAATAAACTAGAAAAATATTGCAACAAATTTGATGTTAAAGTAAACCAGAAGAAAACTAAAATAGTGGTATTTAGAAATGGTGGTATTTTAAGAAATTACGAAAACTGGTGGTACAACAATATCCAAATTGAAGTTGTTCCATATTTTAAATATTTAGGAATTACACTGTCCTCGAGGGGAATATGGTCAAAAACCCAATCCGTTCTTGCCGAGCAAGCTACCAAAGCAATTTTTTTCTATCATGTCTAGTTTAAGATCCTTGCCTGAATTAAGTATTGACATTTGCTTAAAGGTATTTGATGTAAAAGTAATGCTTATTCTTAATCGCCCCTCTCGAATAAACGCCTTTCTAACGTAAAGATTTCCTTAAGCGCCCCGTTTGAATAAACACCCCCTCAATAACTCAATCAATCCTGGACTGTGTGGATGTTGGCATGATTTGAGGTGTTGAGTGGAATCACATTCTCCTTTAGTCAATATCAAAATGAGGGTATTTATCTTGGACAGATGAGAGCTCCCTGGACAGACAGTATATTTCCAACTTTCATCTTCTAACATTTTTCTATAGCCTAGACCTACTGCTTTTCCGACAATTTACACCTAACACATTCTCATCAACACTTTCAAGAAAACATGCAATGATCATGCCATCCTGCTGATCTCAATCAGCCGATGGCCAACAAGCTAACCACCACCACTAATTTCATCTGCTATTCTGCTGTTATGTAATACATGTACTCACAACTTT
>NW_022740685.1:56719-57927 GCF_011630105.1 Anneissia japonica
CTTGAATTTAATAAGTTCTCATAAGAACCCCTCGATTTTCATCTATTTCCATAAGCGCCCCCTCAATTTCCACTCTGTTTTGATAAGCGCCCCGTTTGAATAAGCGCCCCTCAAAAAGTGCAAAAAATAGGTGTTGGTGATGATGTTTGCTTTTTAAGTCTTGTTAAACAACGTTCTTTAGATATTGACCAACAAGAACGGGAGTCACAAGTTAACGAGTCAAATAGGCTAAAAAGTTACTGTTCATTTAAATATTATATTGCTTTTGAAAACTACCTTCTTCTAATTTAAATTCATATTTCAAAAAGATCTTTACTTCGTTCCGCATTTCTAGCCACAACTTAAAATTTGAGGAAGGTAGAAAGTTAAATATTAACTTCGAGGATAGAATTTGCTTTTGTAAGGGGGATATTGAAGATGAATTACATTTTCTTCTAAAATGTAAATTGTTCAGTGATTTAAGAGAAAAATACATCCCACGGGTAATATAAAACTCTAAAAATGACACCTTTTTCTTGAGTTGTCCACAGCACAGTTAGCTTTACCTCCAGTCAAATATAAAAACTTTCCTTGTTCCAAAGTAATCATTAACAGTAATATACGAGGACTGTTACAGCTAACATATTTGCCACATCTAAGAAGAAGGAGAAGAAGAAGAATTATAATTAACCAATAACATTTATTGATGAAGAGCAACCATCCAATCCGTCCTGACACTTACTGCCCATCTAACACTAACAGAGCCTTGACTTTATTGCACCCGCAAATAGCAATTTTAACAAAGATAATGATTATAACAATTGTAGTTCCTGATCAATTCTCAACTCAAAAAAAGATGTTCCACAATCGGGCTTCATTAACAGCTAAAATTTGAATATGAAATATAGAAAGGGCTGCTAGCTGATTGCATACAAATCAAATTATACCGTAGGCCTAGATAACAAAGATGCTTGTTGATATTCTTACTAAAATTCATGCCCCCCCCCCCCCCACCAACACATTCTACCAGTTGTTACGCCGCTGATTACAGAGAGTATTTTCACACACACATTCCGATTTGGTGTTACTGCGGTAAAGGTAACAATTTGAACTGTTTTTTATTGCTTTTCTTATTCACAGATACCATATGTTGGCTTTGCATAGCAGGCCTTTTGTCTGGAAATCCAAGTTTGGCACAGGGTAAGTTCTGAGTTAATATTGTATAGTTA
>NW_022740685.1:58287-61936 GCF_011630105.1 Anneissia japonica
TGAGTTTGCAAGAAGCCCTGCAATGATCCTGCTAATCTCAATCGGCAGATGCTTAACAAGCTTATACACCGCCACCACTAGTACCATATTAATTTCATCTACTGTTAAAACTCGCATTTTTGTCATGAGCCATGTTCTCATGGCGATTTTTTTTCTGCACCAGAACCATTCGTAATTTTTGGTTTCCAGATGTCCTTATATTATAATAATTTTTCATTCAAAAAGCGCCCCTTGAATTTTCCAGATTCCCCTAGAACCCCTCAATTTTCATAAATTTCCATAAGCACCCCCTCAATTTCCACTCTGTTTTCATGAGCGCCCCGTTTGAATAAGCGCCCCTCAAAAAGTGCAAAAAAATAGGTGTTGGTGATGATGTTTGCTTTTTAAGTCTTGTTAAACAACTTTCTTTAGATATTGACCAACAAGAACGGGAGTCACAAGTTAACGAGTCAAATAGGCTAAAAAGTTACTGTTCATTTAAATATTATATTGCTTTTGAAAACTACCTTCTTCTAATTTAAATTCATATTTCAAAAAGATCTTTACTTCGTTCCGCATTTCTAGCCACAACTTAAAATTTGAGGAAGGTAGAAAGTTAAATATTAACTTCGAGGATAGAATTTGCTTTTGTAAGGGGGATATTGAAGATGAATTGCATTTTCTTCTCAAATGTAAATTGTACAGTGATTTAAGAGAAAAATACATTCCACGGGTAATATACAACTCTAAAAATGACACCTTTTTCTTGAGTTGTCCACAGCACAGTTAGCTTTACCTCCAGTCAAATATAAAAACTTTCCTTGTTCCAAAGTAATCATTAACAGTAATATACGAGGACTGTTACAACTAACATATTTGCCACACCTAAGAAGAAGGAGAAGAAGGAGAAGAAGAAGAAGTATAATTAACCAATAACATTTATTGATGAAGAGCAACCATCCAATCCGTCCTGACACTTATTGCCCATCTAACACTAACAGAGCCTTGACTTTATTGCACCCGCAAATCGCAATTTTAACAAAGATAATGATTATAACAATTGTAGTTCCTGATCAATTCTCAACTCAAAAAAAGATGTTTCACAATCGGGCTTCATTAACAGCTAAAATTTGAATATGAAATATAGAAAGGGCTGCTAGCTGATTGCATACCAATCAAATTATACCGTAGGCCTAGATAACAAAGATGCTCTTGTTGATATTCTTACTTCAATTCTTACTAAAATTCATGGCCCCCCCCCCCCCAACACATTCTACCAGTTGTTACGCCGCTGATTACAGAGAGTATTTTCACACACACATTCCGATTTGGTGTTACTACGGTAAGGTAACAATTTGAACTGTTTTTTATTGCTTTTCTTATTCACAGATACCATATGTTGGCTTTGCATAGCAGGCCTTTTGTCTGGAAATCCAAGTTTGGCACAGGGTAAGTTCTCGGTTAATATTGTATAGTTAATAATGCAGGACCTCTGCAATAGCGGGGTAGCAGGTAGAGCCGGGGCGAACTACAGGGGCCATGGAAGAAGCGTCCTTGTCATGGCGCTGGGTAACGCCAATTCTACCAGCACCAGAAAGTAGAGGAATTTCGGGCTAGCGTTATGCAGTGGCCGACGTAGTTCAATGTCAAAAGAAAAAGATGATACAGATACTGAATCGATCATACACTTTATTAGCTCCATCAACCAATCAAAACTATCAATCCAAAATATTCATACAGCACCTAATATACACAAAGTGTTTCAGTGGCGCTGCCACACTTGTTTCCGGTGCTCTTGATAAAAGCAAAGAATACAGAACTGCAAGAGGTCCGACTGCCGTGGTTCTCAGGAACGCAATCCTATCTCAAAAAGTACTCCCACGAACGGGCGTGTCCTTCAAAAGAGCGTAAAAGTCGTTCGCATTGAATGCGTGCTGCGCGTCCAGAACGTATTCTAGAGTTTGGAAACGCTGCACGCGTTCGATACGACCGCCTTTTACGTTCTTTTGAAGGACACGCCCCTTCGTGGTAGTACTTTTCAACGTTCCATTGCCTGCATACAAAATATGGGTAGTCGGACCTCTTGCAGTTTTATACTCTTTGATAAAAGGAAAGCCTTTGATTGCCCTTGAACACATTTAAATTTGGTGAGTTCCTGATTTTAACGGGCAAATTATTCCATGAATAGGGTTCGCTCAGCACGGGAAAAAGAAAGTGCCAGCGATTTTTTTTCCGTACGAAACATTTGCATGAAACTCCACTCGGGTCGTCTCGGATTGACTCGAGAGTTGGAGTTCGAAACGAGGGCAGTCACTGCGAACCTGCGGAGATCTTTTAGGTGTGATATGGTTAAATTTCCTCTTCTAAACAATGATTCTGGCAGCTGCATTTTGTGCTCTTTGAAGACGTAAAATTAATGTGTCAGGTAGTCCATATAGCAATGCCTAAACAATTATTGTGGTAGCCACGCCCGACCGACCCAAAGTACGAAATTATGGTTCGGCATTTTTTTTTTCAACTACAACAAAAAATATATTTTGTAATGAGCTAAAAAGGCTGCAATAGGACTATCTTGCTGGGCGGTAGGCAATGCGATATTGGTATGTGACATTTTGCTTTTAAATATAGATTTAAAACTGGTCTTTGTTGTGTTTCTGTGTATTTTCTACTTTTAGGCATAAACACATTTTTGGTGAAGCTTTTCTTACCGACCTACCCATTTTTTGCATTTTCCCAAAACGTGGCCATGGACAACACAAGGGGTTTTTTTAGGCCTAATCAAACCTTGACGCTACCAGGGCAAGAATATTTCACAAGTATGCTAGGATATATATTTCCTGATTTGACCAATCTTTCGAAGGAAAAATAAAATCGAAAGAGACATATTCATGACACGATTGTTTGTGAGTAAGGGAAGTACCAAATAGAACACCAAGATTCCTGGCTGATGTTACAGGTTCAATGATACAGGAACCAATGTCCACAAGCGCTACTGCTAACAGCGAGCGACGGTGACTAAAAAATTACCGATTTTGAATCATCAACTTTATTCCGCTTCCCCCCCCCCCCCACCCACCGTCGGGGAAGAGCTGGCGCACCACTGCAACCCATACGATCGCAATAGTATAAAACACCTCGCACATACGGTAGCACTGTTCGCACTAAACAGTTTTTAATCCCTAAAATTTTGACAGCTTAATATGACATGCTTCAAATATTGTACTTCCGGCTCTCGATATTTGATTTTTCCCCGACGACCTTGCTGAAAATTCCCCCACAGGGTGGTCAAAGCGGGGGGGGGGGGTCCAGAGGTCCCCGACGGGTGGTCCTTTGCCCCCTGGACACCGCTAGCGGCGCCCCTGATGACGCCGTATTATTTTTTCTGTCTAATGGTAACACATAGATGTTGAACAGGATATTGGCCCAAAACAGAGCCCCGAGGCTCTCCGGAACATATGTACACTTTTCGAAGATAGTCCACCAGAAATACGGATTTGAAGCAGCGAAGTTGGACATAATTGCAACAAAACGTTTTTTTATGAATATATATAGTTAAATTTTATATCTACAACATACAAAAAGTTTACCAAAATATACCCACGGGAAAGGTAATTTTTATAGCAAAGAAAACTGAACTATTTCACTGGGCTTATACGCCCTGCCTAGGATG
>NW_022740685.1:61996-62129 GCF_011630105.1 Anneissia japonica
TTGGTTAACATACCTTCAACAGTCTGCGCGTACTCATTTACGCAACACACGTACGTACGTACGCAAGTACGCAAGTTCGTACGTACGTCACGTCCCAGAATGTAAACACGGAAATTGTTAGATATTATAGTAA
>NW_022740685.1:62401-66075 GCF_011630105.1 Anneissia japonica
ACGGTACTCTACAATAAATAAAGTAGTAGTTCTACATCAGTAGGTCGATGCATTTCTGGTTCCATTCTACACTTAGATACTGATGAGATTACATTGAAAATAGCCCCAGGCCTACGTTTCTAAGATTTTCTATATATGTTCATGCGTCCGTTGGCCGCCGAGAAAACGTTGCGATGCGGGGAAAGTGACACACTTCAAGGTGTGCGCGACTACTAGACTGAACCGGGAAGCAAGAAAGCAATGCCTAAAAAATGAGATGTTATTACAAGGCCTCAGGCCTAGACCTGACAACAAATTTTTGTCAGGGTCATACATGAACTAACTCTGGTATGATTCCAATTAATTTCCAATATTTATAGCTCTGTAATTCCTGTAAACCGGAAGAAATATATCTGTGATTCGCACACCAAACCTCGCGATCGCGAACATCGCACGCGGGTCTCACTCTTCCGGCAACAAACAGATATGACCTATATTGACCTAAATGTTGACCAATCATAATCAAGAAAAGATTGAAAACCGCAGTACGTACCGTGTAAAAGTCTACTTTCAAATAGTGCTGAACTTTTGGTTATAAAAAACACCTTTATGTACGTCCTATTTTGGTAAACTTTTAGTATGTTGTTTTACATATAATTAAGTTTATATTTAGACCATAAAACGTTTTGTTGCAATTTTGTCCAGTCAAATCCGTATTTCCGGTGGACTAAGAGGATAATGACTATCAATATTAACTAACTGAAATCTGCCTGTTATGGATGTACGCATCCATTGCAGGGCTAAATGCACATTTCCCAAATTTGATAGGCGACGACAGAGGATTTCATGGGATGCTGCGAATAAGTCTGAAAGTGTCAACAGCACACATTGTCGATGTCCACTGTCAAGTTGCCCTCTCCACAGCAATGAGAAAAAGATACATAGGCATATATTTTTATTAAATTGCATAAACAGATTATGTCGAAGAAGAAGAAGTTTATCATTACGAATATTGTTGTTGTTAACACGGAAATTAAAGTCACCAATTAGTACTGATGTTTTTAATCAGTAGTTGCTGCATAACCTTCAAGCAAAGAGCAAAATTCATATATAAATCTGTCTCTTAATGTATTCTGAGCGCTTGGTGGAGGACGGTATATTATATCATTTATACTTCCATGTTTCAACAGTGAACCAAGGAAAACTCCACTGTCGTAGACTTCACTTGATATTGATACGAATAATGATAGATATCATTGGCGGATATAGGGGGAGTGATAGGGTGGTTAGAGCCTAGATGTTCTACAGGCTAGCCACCTCCACATTTGGTTACCGTTAAATTAATGATCACTCGTCTTGTTTGCGTGTGTTTATCGTAAATACATTACGTGAGGCTATCCTGTAAAACACACTTTCCTTAAAAAAATTAAAAAAAACCAATAAAAAAAAATCTTAAATGGTATGGGAATTAAGTCCCCTCCCAAAAACCTCGCATTATTCACTCCCCTTTATTAAATCAGACCAGCTACTAGATAAGGCTACGTATTATATACATTTATATATTTATTTTTGATGCCAGGTAACAATTGACGACCGAAGAAGCTAAAAAAATAAATAAATAATAAAACAAAATAAAATAAAATAATTAATTTAGGCCTATAAAAAGAAAATTAACAATTTATTTAAAATTTAAAAAATCATATAAAAGAATTTATTTTAGGAGTTGATAAGTTAAGCAAACCTACGGCTCCAATCTATTCTAAGAAAAAATGGGCATTAAAAATAGAGCCACGCTCTGGCAAATTTTGGGACCATGTAAGTATTTCTTACAGCTTTTTTAACTATCTGTTAATTTCCCGTACTGGGGAGGGACAACTTGATTTCCTGCTCCACACAACAAGTCATCCATTCGTAGAAGCCTTTATGAAGCCTAAAGCCTACCTGAAATGGCTTAGATGGCACGAGACAAGCTAACTCAGGCTTTGAATATAGGAAGATTGCAACGTATTAATAAAGTATACAATGTATGCAGTGTTCCTTTGACAATTTATATTAAGTACGTGTATATGTAAGTTTAACAATAATTTAGGTTAAAATTTCCCGCACGAATAATTATATTCCTTTCTTCGAACAAGGTATCTATTCGTAAATATGTATTAGTAAAATAAACTTCATTTAACGAAAATATGGAAGAAGCCATAGGAAGAAAGAAGAATAGGAAAGAAATTTGGAGCGGCTGAAATATTTACCGAAAATAAACAATAATAATCATTTTGTCATTATATTATTATTGCATCACGTTTTTGTGAAATTTGTTTAGGCACTAATCGTCAGAGGTCCTGGCAGCGTACTCGTAATAAATTCGACATGGAACACTCGAACCTACGTGATTTCCAGAATTTAATGTATTTAGCTTCTTTTAAATTAACGGGTATAAGGCCTAGCCTAGTTTATGTTATGTTAAAAACGTAACGTAACAAAGGAGGATAAATACTTATTCAAAATAATTCTTACCTTGATACTGTACTAGAAAAAATGAATAAATATTCTGTTTGATAACGTCTAAGCATAGGGCTTGTAACTCTAGCTTTGTAAAAATGGTAAAATGAGCCGGGCTTAACTCAAGCCTGGCTTATCTCCAAGTCTGAACGTAGCCTTTCACACATGAAAGATAAAAAAAAGGCTTTCACACTTTGGAGGTGTCTTTACTCCGGGTTCTCTTGTGCCAAGTATACAAGGAACGATCCTAATTAATAAATATTTCTTTAAAACCATAAATTTAAGTCTTCATAATATTGTTTTCTTTTGTTAAATTAGATGGAATTTGTTCTGACTTCGATGATGGATGGAGTGGGTGGAATCCTTATCCAGTTTCGAGTTCTATTTATCAATCGTTTAAGCGGTCTTCCGAGAAAATAATTGGAGATGATACAAATCGTTACTCTGCAACAGGTATAGTGATTCTTGGTATTATTTCAATGAATAAATTTATAATCATAATAAAAGCATATTATCGATTGAGTTGCGTCAGGGACTTCATAGGAGTGATGTTTTGTCCTATCTGACAGGTTATCGCCTAAATACGCTGTCATTCCCAAATACTTGTGAAAAAATCTTGCAAGTGCTTCAAGTAAAAATCGAACACACGACCTCCAGATAACTAGCTCAGTACTGTGCAGTACCAGTACCTGCTCTGGGGGTCGGATTCATAGCCACTAAGCCCAACCTCGGTGGTCTAATAATTGTAAAAAAGCGTATAGAGGTACATTATGTGCTATATAAATCACAAGTACTATTTTATTATCATCAATCATCCTTTTATTTCACAATTCACTTTATAGCGATCATATAACAGGTTGGATAATAAAAACATATTCTAATAGTGATGGCGTAAAAACCAACAAGAAGTACATCAATAAACGTTCATACAGTGCAAAATCTTTAAAAACATATGATTTTAGAAAATTTTATGATTCATATTTAAATGAAGATATACAGCAAATTTAATTATTTAAACACTTAGTATAATTTACAACAACAAAATTGATACAATTTAAATATGAACAATTCATTAAACTAATTAATTATTATAATTAACAATATTGTTTAAAAATTATCTGTTATCAATAATTATTATTTACAATAATAATAACAACAAAAATACAACAATAATAACAATATAATAATAAAATGTA
>NW_022740685.1:67652-69685 GCF_011630105.1 Anneissia japonica
GGGGGGGGGGTTAAGTTGTCCGACAAGGGGACTTGAGCTCGTAGGCCCGAGCTGAAGGAAGGGTTGAGAGGGGGTTCTAGAACTAGAAAACTAAGATATCTTACAACGGGGGTCACTGCGATCAAGATGATCTTGCAGGGTAAGTGTGTGCGAGCAAGATCTTGCTATGCGACGTTTTGAATGAGATCACACATGTAATTTAATTAAAACAAATTATATTATAGATCATTTCAATTAAAAAGTGGTTACATATAGTGAATAATGAAATCAGATCCCAAGCAGTGGCGAAACAAAATGACCTAGGGCCCATGGCTGAGACATTTTTGACTGAACTACCGTGGGGGCTGGGTCCAAGTAGAGAGCCCAGAACCCGCGCGTTCGGCGTTTTTTAAATATCAAGGGTGCATTTTGTTGATACAATTTTACATCTTCTGCTTCTTAAAATGCCCAGCTCTGAGAAAAATGTAAGATGCTGATGAATATTCCGAAGCCATGGATTTAGGCAGAGAGAGTTCTGCTGAACTATTACTATCTTGGTGTCCCTAATCATCAAGCTGAATACTATTTGATGATATATGCACGTTTAAATAACACAGTACACAATGCCTAAGATTCACGAGGGCGACATAGTATTGTATTTGCTGGTCCCCCAGTAACAAGCTTATTATAACTTTATTTATTATTAATTCTAAGAAATGTTATTGAAATTGCTTAAAAACCTGTTTAAAAAAATTAAAGATTGTTTTCTTTTGTTAAATTAGATCGAAATTGTTCCGACTTCGATGATGGATGGAGTGGGTGGAATCCTTATCCATATTCGGGTAATCGTTTTCAATCATGGAAGCGGTCTTCTGTGAAACTAACTGGAGATGATACAAATCGTTATTCTGGATCGGGTATGTTTGAATTATTATCTATTATGGTATAAGTAACAACCATTTACACAAAGATTATATTTACAATAAAATACTGCAAGCATTATGATTCACTTTGAAACTGTACTGCTCATCCTACATTCACTTCCCTATGCGAGACCGATAAGTTCATTCTTCTGATGTCTAACCGTAACCGTTATAATAAATATAATAAATGCATTCTTATATAGCTTATATTCTTTACTTCAGGTATATTCTTAGTGTTTTTAATTAATAAGTTATAATTAAAATGTTATTTCTATCAATAATAATAATAATATATCAAACGTATATTAGGAGCTCTACTGTATTATTATTATTATTATTTTAATTATTATTAATATTATTTTAATTATTATTATTATTATTATTATTATTATTATTATTATTATTATTATTATTATAGAGAAGCTGATCTGTTACAAAAATCTATAAAGTTGCTATCCAATTATTGCGAGAACAATGAACTGACAAGTAATGTCAGTAAAACGAAGATAGTTAAATTCCTTAGAGGTGGCGCCTTGAAGCCCGAGACAGTCTTCATTGTGGCTGCTCAATCATTGAATTTATCTTTGAATTCACATATTTGGGTGTTGTGCTTAAAACTAAGGGGAATTATAAATGGCATCTAGAGTATCTAAAAAAGAAAGGAATTTCTGCCTGTGCGAAGATTGCAATTAGTATGCCCCTTGAAACATGTCTCAATTGAGAGATTTTTTTTACTGTAGTTTTGCCCTCCTCAACTTATGGCCTTAAAGCTTTTGTCCCACAAATAAATAGTGCTGATTTAGAGTACATCACTCTTGTGCAGTGCCGTCTCTTAAATCATTGGCTGTCTCTTATACACATCTAGTAACAACCATTTACACAAAGATTATATTTACAATAAAATACTGCAAGCATTATGATTCACTTTGAAACTGTACTGCTCATCCTACATTCACTTCCCTATGCGAGACCGATAAGTTCATTCTTCTGATGTCTAACCGTAACCGTTATAATAAATATAATAAATGCATTCTTATATAGCTTATATTCTTTACTTCAGGTATATTCTTAGTGTTTTTAATTAATAAGTTATAATTAAAATGTTATTTCTATCAATAATAATAATAATAT
>NW_022740685.1:72011-74176 GCF_011630105.1 Anneissia japonica
GAATGTATTTTTTAAGGTCTAGAAAAGTTTGTTTAGGCTGTTATATGCCAAATATACAATACAATTCCCTACCTTAAAAACTCCAGCAGCGTCTTATAATGTTATTAAAACCCGAACAACACACTGTCTCGTTGAATTGCGGCCTGCCAAATGATTGAAAGATGACTACACTCCTAAAATATAAAATAAGCAATTAGTTCTACGTTAGTAAAAAAAGGAAATGACGAAATCTTACAACAATGTAAAACCCGAAAAGTTACAATGTTTATTACTTCCTGTATCCATTACTTGACCTAATTCAACTTACGGCGGAACGTTTAAAAGATTATACAAGTTAATTCTAAAACAAGTAGGTCCAAGGATACATATTTGTTACGGTGGCACATCGGCTACATGATATCTGTCTCTTATACACATCTAGATGTGTATAAGAGACAGGTTGTATACTGTACAATATAAACAATACAATAGTGATGTAGACGGATATTATGTAATAGTTTATGCTGTAATATACAAAGTGAAATCCGACAGAGATCAAAGCGGTCAAGTATTGTGATAGTTGTGTTAAAGATTAAATTTTAAATTAAGCGTACATAGTAGAATAATATGGTGGGAAGCGGACTAAACTACACTATAAGCGAATAATTATGAAATCTGAAAATGTCATTATTTTAAGATTTCATAATTATTAAACTGGGTATTTTAAAAAAATAGTAAGGCTAAACCATTTCCTTACCCAGAAAAAGTTGTACTGACAACTCACGGTTAATCATTGAAAGTGGACAGTTCTAAACAGGCATTGTTTATCCACGTGGTGTTATCTTCAAGTAATGCTCAAGTTTTGCTTATGGTTGCATTACTCGCGTGTAAGGCGACCCGCGTATAAGACTATCCCCGAGTTTAAGCAGACGTTTCAAAGATATTTGTATGACGGGATACGACTCCCCGCTTCATCGACGGAATTCCTAATTATTCTACTTTTTATGGTCTTGATACTGCATCAAGCTGCCTATAAACGGAGCCAAATGCAAGGTTAATTTAATTTTTAAATTTTTGAAGATTTAATTTAAACTAACATTTAGTAGCTTCATTGCAGTAGTAAATTCATGTCTTACAGACGATCTGCCCATAAGACGAACATGATTTAATAAATCTAAAATGTGTTTGTTGTACGTATAAGGCGGCCCCCGTTTTTTTTTTATCATAATTAAATTTATATGTGAGTATAGGGTAGCTGTATTTTTCGTATTGAACGAAGACACCAGTTATAACTAATACTTTAAAAGTAAAGCGTATTTTGGTTTTATTATGATGAGCTATTTTCTTTATCAAAATTTTAAGTCAACAAATGGCATTAAACTCTAGGGAGGGCCTATATATAAGCCTAAATTGTACCACCTAGAAAATTGTGAGTAACCAGCCGTGCGCGAGCATAACCAAAAACACAATCGACACAGGCTAGTCTGACTTTATATTTAGCATGTGACATTGGATAATTTCACTGTACCCTCAATGTTACGATCTTTATTTTGGAGATAGTTGTAATATTGAAACATCTTTAGCATAGTCCTGATCTTAGCTTATGATCGCTATATACAATAATTAACACGTGCAGCAGGCTATTTTTGGGTCAGTTCTCTTAAAACTATTCTCGGATTTTGGTAAAAATATCATTTATGATTTAAGGACGAGGGAAATGAGAAAAGAAAATGATGTATCCCCACTGACTATTTGCTTTGCACATTGCATCATTACCCAGATTGTTCACTGGAACATGGCCCCATTTTCTCTAATAAAACATATTGGAGAGTGTTTTAAGGAGTGCAATTGTTTCTGCGAATTACCGTATATACGTGATGGACAGCAGTTGAAATACAACAGTGTTTTTTTGGTTCTTATTATTTTAAAAACTGTTTTTACTCAACTTATAATTACCACTTCAAAGTATTATAATTATTATTTAACACTGTAGTAAACATGAACTCGACCACGATTACAAATTTATAATATCTAACTTTATAGTTCCTGATTACACACACTCAACCTACTAGAGATTGAACCAAGATTGGAGGCTTATTTCCGGGCCGGGAGTGGGAAGGGTGTTCAAATCTTTATCCACATTAACCCTTAGTGTACGCACCATTGTATATATAACAGACTCATCT
>NW_022740685.1:74547-80340 GCF_011630105.1 Anneissia japonica
GCTTGTGTCCTTGGGCAAAGCACTTTATCTCACTCAGGAGTATAAATGGGTACCTTGTAGAAGGTGAATGACTCAGTATGAAATTAGTAGTGCTGAATAAAATATAAATAAATAAATAAATAAATAAATAAATAAATAAATAAATAAATAAATAAATAAATAAATAAATAAATAAATAAATAAATAAATAAATAAATAAATAAATAAATAAATAAATAAATATATATATATTCAATAATTATTATATACTATTTATTTAATGTCCAATACAGGTAATCAATACGATCTTAGTTTTTTTCCGTTTTAGATTTTATGTTTTAAATGTTAATTTCGGAAGTAATATTTCTCGAACTTGTAATTTGAGTTATTTCTATTATTTTGAGTGGTTTTTTTGGAAAATTTTTGTCGGTCGCAGAGGGTAAGGCAGCTATATTTGTTTTGGCCTAATAGCGATTATACTATAGCATTTAAACATTTTCAATAATTTCAATAGGCCTATTTTTATTCATTGATTCGGAATATCAAAATTAATGGTAATACTGTAATAATAGTTATCAACATGTTATTACTACCATTATCATTATTATTGTTGTTATTCTATTATTATTGGTATGTCTTATTAAAATAATAAAGTCCCCTTTCCGACCCTCACCTTTGGAAGTAATTGTATTACAAGCCTAATCAATATTAGTATGTTTTATATCATTATTATTTTTAATGTTATTAAAATAAATAAATTATACCTGAAATATATTAGTAGTACTGGCCCGACAATAAAAGACAATATTGAAATCCAGTCGTATAACCGTGTTCATTTTTCATTCGCTGAACATTTATTGGTAACTGCAAAAACAACAAGCAATAGATGCTAATAAGACATAACCCAAAAATAGTACAAGATGTATAAAATACAGTACTATATCAAGGATATATGCATGTACCCTATCTTTCTTACATAAACTGTGCTGTCCTCTCAAGACGTATCCAAGATTACTGGCTATATCCAAGATCACTGGCTATCCAGCTGCAAATAATTCAATAATCAAAGTCATGGATGGTACAGAAATTATCTCTAAAATCACATAGCTGGGTGATGCAATAATTTCCAAGAGGACATACAAAATAGCCATTACCCTTTATAAACATTATAAAAACAAAGCTAGGCTTCCTGAAAGTTTACTGCCTTAGGTCAAAGATCACATCTTTGCTCACACATCGTGCGGGCTCCTACGTGTACGTTCATGCATAGTGTATCAATAACTAGGCTAGACATGCTCATATAGAATCGTGCCATAACAAGCACAAATATCAATAATCAATACAAAGCTAGAGTACAGCATTATCTCTAGCACATAAACATATAGACAATATGTTTTAATAAAACCTATGCAAGTTTTAAACTAACAATTTAACGATATTTACCTCAGAACATAAGGTACCATAAACTACCGTTTTAACTAGTTGAACTGAAAGCACCCCAAAAAGGCCTCACTTCCAAAAACACATTAAACGACAATGTTAAAGACATTACATTAGTATTATTTTAAAGTTTTTATAACAACCAGGGAACAGTGAAATTTCAATGCTCCCTGATAAGAACGTTGTGTTGCAGGCCTAAAATCTGTTTTTCATTCAAGTGAACGAGTAGTTTCAGTATTAGATCATGGAAGATTCATGTAACAATGGTATATAATCTATCTAGGAATATTTATTATTCTCATCATTTAAAAAAAAAATTATTCAGATTATTATTCCTATATTGAATCTTCTGGTACGCGCAAGTATTTGGATCCACAGTGCTCTATACAATAAAGTAACAAATAAAGAAACTTTATTGTCCTTGTAATTTATTTTTATAATTATTAAGAGTATTATTCCTATATTGAATCGTCTACTGGCAAATTCGCAACCGTATGGATATTTGGATAGATGAATAGTAAATCAATGATTAGATTTAATTTCGATTGACTTAAAAAATGTATAAAGGAATAAAATATATATTGTTCTAATTATTCAGATGATTACTATACGTATATTGAGTCGTCCTCTGGGACACTCAGCGGTATGGAAATATAGATAGTGCTGGACCCATCCCCCCGGGATCTACGCCTATGCACACGACCTCCAGATAACTAGACGAGCGTCATAACCACTAGCTCAGTACTGTACAGTACCAGTACCTGCTACTTTGGGGGTCGGATTCATAGCCACTAAGCCTACGCTCGGTGGTCTAATAATTGTAAAAAAGCGTATAGAGGTACATTATGTGCTATATAAATTCACAAGTACTATTTTATTATCATCAATCATCCTTTTATTTCACAATTCACTTTATAACGATCATATAACAGGTTGGATAATAAAAACATATTCTAATAGTGATGGCATAAAAACCAACAAGAAGTACATCAATAAAAGTTCATAAAGTGCAAAATCTTTAAAAACATATGATTTTAGAAAATTTTATGATTCATATTTAAATGAAGATATACAGCAAATTTAATTATTTGAACACTTAGTATAATTTACAACAACAAAATTGATACAATTTAAATATGAACAATTCATTAAACTAATTAATTATTATAATTAACAATATTGTTTAAAAATTATCTGTTATCAATAATTATTATTTACAATAATAATAACCAAAAAAAAACCAATAATAACAATATAATAATAATATATATATATATAATAATAAATAATAAAAAAAACAATAAATAATAATAATATTAATAATAATAATAATAATAATAATAGTAAATTAGTATAGTATTGATTTTAAATACAGTATCTAATATTCATTAATTTAATCGAGCATTATTATAGGAATAATAGCCTAATAATAATATAATTATAATAATTCCTAGTATTAATTTAAAAATAAAATACTAATAATAAAATTAATAATTATGATATTATGGTATTAAAAATAATCATTATATTATCAATGTTAATTATTTTTATTCATTTAAGTAGAAATATCAAAATTGGTAGTGATAATAATAGTAATCATAATATTGATATCAATTTATTACTATTATTAGATTGATTCAACAATGCTTTAGTAGATTGATACACCAATGCTATAATTTATACAGTAAAGTAACAAATAAAGAAACTTGTCCTTTTTATTTTTTTTAATTATTCAGAGTATTATTCCTATATTGAATCGTCTTTTGGGAACTCACAACCTAATGGATTTTTGGAAAGTGCCGAAATACCTACTACCTGGAGTGATGGTTGCATTGAATTCTACTATTACATGAATGGACTTGCAGATCAGTGGTTGCGTGTCCACCATTATATCGGCTCTAACTCTAAGACCCTGATGCGGTCGTACTTCTACTCAGGCACCGGGTGGCAGTATGGTGGTGTACAATTCATCAGCGGCAGTTCTTCAAACAAAATAAGGTTTGAGGGGCAAGTTGACCATGGAAGCACTGGAAATAAAACAATTATTGCGATTGATGATGTGTACATCAGTGAAGGAAAATGCCCATCCATCACAGGTGAGATTTTAATAATCTTTTACCTTTGGTTGTTATTTTTAATTGTCAATAAAGAAAATACTAACAATAATATTATATCCTTCTTTTGGCAATATTAAATATTATAGTAATAATAATGATGATGAAGGATGATGAATATAAATTTGACGATGACGACAAGGACAATGAGGATGATGGATGATGGATGAAGGATAATAAAATTCTAAAATTATCCAGATTTTTTTAAATAACAAAAACAACATTGTAATACCTGGATAGATAAATCTTCTACACCAATAACAACAATAATAATAATACTAAAATAAATAAATAATAATAATAATATTAATAATAATGATAATGATAATGATGATAGTGATGGTGATAATGATGGTGGTGATGATGGTAATGATGATGATGATGATATAATTATTATGATTATAAATAGATTTTTTTTTAGTAAGAGATGACTACCGTACTATTGTTGTTGTAAACATGGAATTAACAATACACACAGTGTTCTATTTTCTCTATGGTTTAATAATGGTTTAATTTATGGGATTGAGTTTTCAGTTTCAAATCCAGTTAAGTATCAAAACAGTGGCGATGAGTATGCACTTTAAAGTTCGAATCTATGAGAACGCATTTTAGATCTTGTATGGAGTGATCAGGCAGGTTAAAATGATACAGGAAAGCATTTGAATGGTCTCTAATTTTTATGATTATTAAATCGAAGACGAAATTTGGTTCTAGTTTCACCTATGCGGTTTCCTAATGAACAATTGGTGCAAGTGATAAGGTAAATGACGTTGGATGAGTCGCCGGTAAGATGAGGGGAATAGATAGTGATTTGTGTATGATCAAGTTTAATGGATTTGTCACTAATAAGCAGTTTCCATATCTGACAGCGTGGTTTGTTACATGGGCAATTGCCTGTGTTGTATATATATATATATGTATAATATATATAAACCATTTCCACAAATATTTGTATAAGGATGTAACATCACATGAAGGATACAACACCACATAATGTTTGAGAAGCCATAACTTCCAGTAAAGCAAAATCTCGGATCCTCAACCCATGATACTTATCTCCTAATCAACGATGCATTGGATCTGATTGTTGGCGTGTGTGCAACCTACCCTTACCCCTTTCCCTTGCGACCCCTGAGAATATTTTGTTGTTTTACCGTCCGAATATACAATCTGATTCTATAACTTATACGGTAATCATTGATCTTAGAATCCTTTTTCATAAGTACCTTAAAGGTCAATGTGCATGTGGAAGCTAATATCTATGCCCTGTCTCTTATACACATCTAGATGTGTATAAGAGACAGGTGAAGGAAAATGCCCATCCATCACAGGTGAGATTTTAATAATCTTTTACCTTTGGTTGTTATTTTTAATTGTCAATAAAGAAAATACTAACAATAATATTATATCCTTCTTTTGGCAATATTAAATATTATAGTAATAATAATGATGATGAAGGATGATGAATATAAATTTGACGATGACGACAAGGACAATGAGGATGATGGATGATGGATGAAGGATAATAAAATTCTAAAATTATCCAGATTTTTTTAAATAACAAAAACAACATTGTAATACCTGGATAGATAAATCTTCTACACCAATAACAACAATAATAATAATACTAAAATAAATAAATAATAATAATAATATTAATAATAATGATAATGATAATGATGATAGTGATGGTGATAATAATGGTGGTGATGATGGTAATGATGATGATGATGATTATATAATTATTATGATTATAAATAGAATTTTTTTTAGTAAGAGATGACTACCGTACTATTGTTGTTGTAAACATTGGAATTAACAATACACACAGTTTTCTATTTTCTCTATGGTTTAATAATGGTTTAATTTATGGGATTGAGTTTTCAGTTTCAAATCCAGTTAAGTATCAAAACAGTGGCGATGAGTATGCACTTTAAAGTTCGAATCTATGAGAACGCATTTTAGATCTTGTATGGAGTGATCAGGCAGGTTAAAATGATACAGGAAAGCATTTGAATGGTCTCTAATTTTTATGATTATTAAATCGAAGACGAAATTTGGTTCTAGTTTCACCTATGCGGTTTCCTAATGAACAATTGGTGCAAGTGATAAGGTAAATGACGTTGGATGAGTCGCCGGTAAGATGAGGGGAATAGATAGTGATTTGTGTATGATCAAGTTTAATGGATTTGTCACTAATAAGCAGTTTCCATATCTGACAGCGTGGTTTGTTACATGGGCAATTGCCTGTGTTGTATAT
>NW_022740685.1:81051-90402 GCF_011630105.1 Anneissia japonica
CTTTAAATTTTTGTTTAATAATACTACTACTAATAGTAATAATAATAATAATAACAATGATGATGATGACGATAGTAATAATTGATAATAATATTAATAGCAATAAAAAGTGAAGAAAATTGTGCAAAATGCGAAAAAAAAGTTGTGATTTGTTGATCATAATATAGTATATATAGTTAAAGTTTAGTAAGATATAGTTAGGCCTAAGTTGTCCTGGATATTAAGTAGATCCCTGATAAAAGATCATGAGAAATTTGTTAGCGTTTCATTTTGACTATAATGGTGATGTGATGATGATGAATTTTATTATATAAAAGTGTCATTTCAGATGTGTATAAGAGACAGTATTTATATATATATATATATATTTATTTATTTATTTATATATATTTAATATAATAATAATAATAATAATAAGTTTGATTTATAAAGCTTTGTTTATATTTGTAAAAATATTTCATGTAAATGAAATAGATAATATTTGAGCAGTGTATTATTATCTATTTGATTTATATACAAATATATATATATATATATACATATATATATGTATATATATATACATATATATATATATATATAGTTTACAGTGGATTACAGTTAAGTAAATCGGTCGGTGGGTATCTGTGTATATCCACTTGTGAAAATGACGCTTCCTCATTAATTAATTAGGCCTTTTTCATTCATTCCTATGGTAGGCCTGTATTTCATTTAAAAACTTCTCAAACATACAAATAGTAACAATAAGAATGGTATAAAGAAGAATTGACGAATATAATATTGTAGTAAAAACTAAACTGCGTTAAAAATAAAACAAGAAAAATGAAGATTGCCTAGTGCATGAAACAGCCTGTAGAGTGAAATTACAAGTTCCTTATTATTAGTATTATTATTATTATTATTATTATTATTATTATTATTATTATTATTATTATTATTATTATTATTATTATAATATATATATATTTATTAAGAAGACACAACAAAATACCAAAACTAAGAGGCAATGTGCATTTATACAATTCATAAATGATTATTATTTATTATTTTTGTTATTATTATTGCTATTATTTATTATTAATTATATTATCAAGATCATCAATATAATACAAATACATTATAATGTCGTTATTATGCTGTAATGACGCCGGTTGTTGGACGTCTCTTTCAAATGCTGCATTGATTTTATTCATTGTAGTGTATATAAAATTAATTCTTTTTGGTTGATACCGGTACTTAAAATAATCATCATTACTGGTAAATAAACAAAATAAATAACAAAAATAAATAATAATAGAGTAACAATAGTGATGATGATGTTGACGATGATATATTGAATAATATATGAAAAATATTCATCCTTCCAATGAATGTATATATCCGGAGTTTCTACCTAAAAATTACAACACCGTTAATATAACTGGGGCTGTTTCATGATTTTGGAAAGATGATATGAATTAAGTTAACTTTTACTTGGATTAAAGCCTGTTTATACTTCAACGATAACAATAACAATGAAAAAGCTAAAAAGCAATTGTTCATATAGAAAATGAAAGAAATAAAAGACGTGTTTTCACTAGAACGATTCGATAACGATTTATCAGTTATGCGATAACAACATATTTTGACAAATCAAATGAGATGACGTCATAAATCATAGAAAAACATTAAAATCGTAGTAGTAGCAACGATTTTATCGTTTTTCCATGTTTATAACGTCATCTGATTTGATTTGTTAAAATATTTTGTTATCGTATACACGATAAATCGTTATAAAGCTCCTCTTATTTCTTTTGTTTTTTATATGAACAATCGCATTTTAGCTTTTTTATCGTTATCGTTATCGTTGAAGAATAAACAGGCCTTTCGGCTTCAACATAATTGGGGTTAGCCATTTAAATTTTTATTATGTTCTAGATTCAGATTCTACAAGCTTTTTTCATAAAATATTTACGTCAATATTTTACTAACCAGCACGTAATTACTATTTTTAATGCGTCAGAAACTTGTAAGAAATACACTGTACAACGTATTCGAAGAAGACAATCCAGAGCTGAATGTCATTAGCGTAAAAGTTGCTGCCTCCGACATTCAAGAATTAACGGCAGGAAACTGAACACATGATAAGCCTACAATGAATTACTTGTGGTTATAACCTTTGCACAATTATGATTGATTTTTATTATCCAATTCTTTGTTACAGTGAAATGTAACAGGACTGACACGTATACTACTATGGCATCAGTGGACTATTCAGGTAATATATATCTATATTGCTAACTTATTATTGAAATGACTAAACAGGGAAGATACCACTAGGATTTTTCAATACAAAAATGGGAAGCAAAAGGATGTAGTCAAAAACCTCAGACCTGTTGTCCTATTAAATGTATTTAGTGAGGTTTTAGCAATTTGTCTTATTTCTAGAGTCGATTTTAAACTCAAAAACATCATACCTCCAACTTTGGGTGTCTTGATTAATCACCACGTTGATACTATTATCTGTAAAGGAAACAAAATGCTGGGTATATTTTGGCGTAACTGCAAACCCCTGGACCATAAAACTAATCTCCATCTATATGTTTCGTTGGTTAGACCCTTATTTTTTGCTACTGCAGCCTAATTTACAATTCTATTTCAGTATCACAGTCCCATCGTATTGATAGGATTCAATCTAATTTTATGTATTTCATTAATCATAATTATTATAATGATATTAATTTAGTTCAGTACTCTCTTCCTGCACTTAGTAAGAGGAGAAATTATTTTTATATGTTGTTTTTCTGTTTAAGTGTATGAATTCTGTTTTGATATTAATTTAGGCCTGTGTTCTTTATTTTCTCTTAAAATTGATATACTAAATTTTCGCTCTAAAGATTAATTTATGGTTCCGTTTAACATAATTAGTTGTACAAAAGAAATATTTCCTATAAAAAAACAATCAATATTTTAGAGTTTACATTATTGAAGGTACGGTGTTTTTTTTTGTTTGTTTGTTTGTTTGTTTGTTTGTTTTTTTTTTTGATATGTAGGGTTTTGTGAATAAATTTAAATAATATCTTTATTTGAAAGTAGCGGACGTGTTCCAGATAGAGTTGTGGTATAGACTGAAATGCATCACTGCGCAAAACATTTCCCATATGATCACAAACATATTCACAAATACACACATATACATATATATTTATAATGTAATAATTTATTTGGTAATACCTGTTAATGTTTTTAAACATACTGACAATGGCAAATATCATAGGGCTTATGTACTGGTATATTTCAGGGGCGGATTTAGGGGGGGGGGGCTAAACAGGCTTTAGCCCCCTAAAATTTCATAGCCATTTCTTTTTAACTGCTTTTTGAAGGTCCAAATTAAAATATTGTTTAATGTTTTCTTCACACACATCATATTTATGGGCTAAACATTTTACAGTAGTTGTTTTTCAGTGATAAAATAAAAATGAAATACGTTTTTTAACCGATCAGCAGACAAAAAACGTAGCTAAGAAAGCTGCTTTTGCCTTGCCTTCATGCTCAAATCTCAAGCAAAGGCCTTTGTGTAGCGGTCTCAACGTTTGTATAATACACTAAACTTTTCGTATCGCGCGGGTTTGTTCTTGTCTAGTCTTTCCTTGATTGCTTGCGGTCAGAGGTATTTGAATGTTAATAAACTAACAAAACTAAAATTTTCGTGTCGGAGCGAGTAATTCTTGTCTAGTCTTGTCTTGATTGCTTGTGGTCAGAGCATGGGCATCGATTAGTGGGGACAGGGGGACGCGTCCCCCTGTCCCCACTCTCCCCCATGATACTTTTCAAAGTGGGGGGGGGGGGGAGACATGATATCGATTGTCCCCCCGCCCACTTTTCGCCAATCTTCTATAATTAAAACCCCAATTTTACAAGCGAATAGAAAGAATAACAATTACGCATGACTCATGAATTTTGTCTGTTCACTTTTCTAAGTGCGGTACGTATTTTCCGGACCAAAACCAAGTAAAAACGCAATTGTTTAAACATTTTGTAACCATCTCAGAAACCCACTAGATCGATATTATGGGTGCAACGACTATCAGAGGTTAAATTTATTGTGAAAACAATGTACTGAACGTTGTTCAAATTTTTTAAAATGGAAAAAAAACAAATAAAAATTAGAATTAGAATTTAGGTCTGAGAGTGTCATTTCCGGCAATCTAGAGGTTTCATAATCATAAATTTTCTTACTTCAGCCCCAACCATGGTGGGGCTGAGGTGGTAGTCCAGCTACACTCTCCATCTGTAAAAGTCTCTCTCTGGGTCCAGCTCTATTTCAAATTACTGGATCCCCCAATGGATATTTTAAAAATTTCGTATGGAAATAAATGTTAATTGCATTGCTTAAAATCAATTAAAATACTATATGCGCCAAGGCTTTATTTTTCATCTCGTCCCACTCTTTCAGCCACGGATCGACGCCCTTGGGTCAGAGGCAGGTATTTAAACGTTTGTATGATACACTAAACATTTCGTGTCGAGAGAGTTGTTCCACTTTAGTTTTTTTCTTGATTGCTTGTCGTCGGATACGGTACTACTACTACATTTAAAACATATTTTAAGGGAAATTCTTTTGTCGTCTGAGGTTCTCCTTAACATTGTCAAATTTTGTCTTTAGGGACAGTATTTTTATTATGGAACTGTTTTCACCCTCTTCATTGTGTTCCCCATGGCAACCCTTTCACCAGAATTTTTTAAAGAATGGTGAAATTTCATAAAATGTCCTCAAAATGTTAAGGGTGTGCACAAAATTCTAAAGGGTGGATACAAACAATTGCTGTTTTAGTACATAGCAGGTGACACGCTAAGTCTGTTTATTGACCTTGCATTTGCATTAATATTTTTTTGAAGCGTGGTTCCAATGTTTTAAGCATGGCGTATCATTTTCTTTAATGAATGAATAATTATTCAAATCCACTTGCACTTGACAACAACAACTAGGCATCAGTTATTATTTTTAATGGTGTCTACCACATATTTCTTCTTCAATTATATACAAATACTAAATAAAAGCTCCATTGTACAAGTATATTTATTCAGTTTGTTTCCAACGTAGTATTATCAGATTGTTTTAAAAGCTTAATGCAGTCACTATAACAATATTCGAATTTCACAAATTTCGACACACACACACACACACACACACATACATACATACATACATCTAATAGCTAAAGCGTTCAGCTACCCATCTGAACCCCATCTTATCGGACGGAGACACCTCCTCCAAAACCTAGCCTCCGCAGGCACTTGGAGGCACTTTACACATATACCTATAGCCCCCCCTAACCAAAACTTCTGGATCCGCCCCTGTATTTTGCTAAACAATAAGCAGGTTTGATAAACATTGATGAACATCAATTAATATCCATGTGAGATCTTTTGGTTTTTAATTAATTTAATTAATTAATTTATAATTGGTTTATTACATGTGCATGCATTTACATGATTGATCTGATTGGGTTTGGGCTGGGAATAATGAGTGTGTGGGTGTGGGGTGGGTGTGTGTGGGTGTGTGTGTGACTTGTGACCCTGTTTCTTCTTTGTGTGTTTTTCTAATTATATCTTTGTTATGTTTATATGCTTGTAAATATTTTCAGACATCCTGTTATTGGCAAGTGATTGCTGTTGGATGTGGTTTTTGAAATACATAAATAAAAAAATAAACTTAAACAGCTTACTGTAAAGGGCGGAGTACCACAGAAACATGTGTCTGCCATTAAAGTTCTCACAGAATAGGCAATAACTTCTTCAGACTACAATTTAACTCTTATCATACTTATACACAGCATCAAAAGTACTCTGCCAGATCAACTCAAGAAATACAACCTTAATATTAATGAAAATAAAAAACAGAACAATAACAAATTAAACGAAATGGAAGTGGCACATGGAGAAGCTGCAACAACAACAGCAGCGGCGGCAGCAGCATTCAGCAACACAAAAAAATGACAGGGTGGAGCGAACCCAATACAGTCGGTTAGCTTCGCACATAATACGTGCACCTTTACCGCCTACACCTTCACCTGACAAACATGTATAGTTAGTAATATTACACCTCTAGAGTACAAAAACAAATATATGAAAATAAATGAACGAACTACTTTTATCTGTCTGCTGTATGGACGTGTGTTTGTGTGTTTATACAGGGTTTTGCTGAAGAAGTGTAACAATATGTACTGGCATTAATTTCACAGCGGTACAGGTGAAAACAGTTTGGTCGAGTGGGATAGTGTTTTCTACACTATTGATCCCAGGTTCGAACTCATAATGTCTTTTACTTTTTTCCATTATCTTTTATTGTCCGTACTTAACTTAAGATCTACTCTCAAAGTGCAATCTAGTTACTACTATAATCATTATTATCATCATCCTTATCATTACCATTATAGATACCAAGACACCTACTTTATATATACCTGACACGACTGTGGAATCTGACGGGGATGTGTCTACAACCACTCTTAATCTCACTTTAACATCGCCAGACGATACGTCTGTGGATTCTTCAGAGAATACAAGCTCGAGGCAAGGTTAGTATAGTAATTATCATTATCATTTTCATTATTATTGGCTTTTCCAAGCAGGAAAAGCAATTGTTTTAATGCAGTGGATTTAAGGGGAAACACCCCTCACCAGATATTGAAAAGATGGATCAACTGATCTGAATGAAAATTTTGGGAAGTCACAAGAAAAAAATTAGTAAAGTAGAAGTAAAGTGGAAATTGCAACAAAAAAATCATTAAAAGGTATAAAAGTCAAAATAAAAAATACTATAGGCCTACTTAATAATACTAAGATAAATTAGGAAGTAAAAAAATGAAAATTAAGTTCACAAGTAACGTGACGTTAGAAAAACTCGAACTATTGCTGCAATTTTTGAATTGAATTGAATGGTATAGTAATCTAATAGCTAGGTACACCGCTATATGAGTCGATCCTGTTTAGGTTAGTGCATATTTAGTTCATCTACTTTGAGTGTTACAGTAATTCAGTGATTGAAAGCCAAAATTATTCATGCATATCACTGTAAGTTTGCGTTTAACCTAGCAGCAGTTGGTTTAAACGATTTAGAAAACGCGAATTGCGTTTATATAATTTAATCAATTGTCCAAATAATTGTCCTCATATTCAAACCCTACTCTGGATCGTCACCAGAATTGGATCATTTCTTCATTGCACTATGAAAAACCATTCTGGAAAGTTTCATTTGATCCATTTATAACTGGGACGCAGGGCTGTAGCCACGAGAATTGAAATAGCCAGGTTGCGAGAGAAGCGAACAATGAGGCTGGATCCAGATGGCCGTTATGGGCCCCGGTCGAGGTTATAGGTTATGTTTACATTGTATAGACCAATGTTAATGATGTTCTGTAGTAGCAATCTAATATAAAAGTATGTTTTAAACTACCATCAGGGCTATAGTGAAGCAAAGCAATAGGCTACAAACACCTTAAATTCAAAGCAAGCAGGTTTACTGTATTAGAGAGAAAGATTGTTACTCACAGCATTGTTGTTATTTTAGTATTTTGTCTTTTGACATTAACAAATTTTGGATTATTGCTTTACACAAATTATTATTTGTGGAGGTGGAGAAGAAATGCAACGTATGATAGGTGTGACGAAAGAAGCGACGGTAGTAAATGAACCACCAGATCGTGTTGTTTTAAGGTTGCGGAATGAATGAGTGTGCGTGAATGTTTTTGGAAGAAGGAGAAAGCATTGTGTGGCTGAACTGTGTTTGTTGAATTATGGTAGGATAAGAAAACAATCAAAAAATTTCGGGGAAAAATACAAGTGTACGATATTATTTCTTTAATAAAATTTTTTTTTTTTTTTTTAAAGAAAATGTACAATGAAATATTGTCACTGACAGAACAGGTAATGATGTCAAATTATTGTATAGCATCAGAACATTGACATAAACTTCCTGATCAAAACATGGAGGTATAATCGACACCTCTTGCCAGGTTTTGGTATGTTGGTCCCTGGTACGGATAGGCCGCGGCTTGGTGAAAACATGCATCATAGTTTCTTAATTAAACAATCATTATAAATCAAAAGAAGAAAATAATGTAAAGTATCATTAACCATTCACTCCAGAGTTCAGAGACGTGTGCTTCCTGAGTTTGTCAAGAGGAAGTAGGTTGAGTCAATACATACATGTGGAGTTTAGCCTTTTTTCAGATTCGAAACCTAATCAATTAGCTTGTGGTCTGCCAAAAAGTGTTCAGGTTGAAACCTGACCAATCGTACCGGTGGCTACGGCTCTGGGACGTTAGCAATTTAAATGACCCTCAAAATCACACAATAAAATGTTGGATCGTCCCCAACACACACTCATTTCTTATATATGAACATAGTTGATTTGGGCAATGTTTCAAGACGTTTAAAGTACTAAAAGTGACCAAAGTGCCGGTCAGAAAAACTTTCTTGAAAATGTATTCATGTTACAAGGAAGTAATTATTTAATTTTAGTGATAAAATTTTCTTTTCTCAGTTAATTCTGACTTGAGAAAATAAAAGAATATATACGAAATATTTTGACATTTAGATTGTTTTAAAGTATTAAAATACACCAGTTCAACATTGCATTGCAGTTCAGTTGACTTTCAACTTGACGGGAGAAACTACTAGGTTTGCTCTAACAGATGAACCAGACAGTGTCACAATCTCTGCCAGAATTCTTGAAACAATAACAACAGGTAGGCCTATGTATAATATTTAAAGAAAAAGTGAATAATTCTTCGAAAATTCTATTGAACGGCAAATACTCAGTATTGAATTGCACATTAATTTCAATGCTATCATAAATTGAAAAAGCCAAGCCAAATATAAGCCCTTTTAGTTTAAATCATTGTAATTCTTGAAGAACTAAAGATTTGTGTCCTTAACAAACCAAAAAAATATGCCTGGGCCTATACTACTGAATTTATGAATTTATTCATACTGTTGTATAGTATATAGAATGGTTTATCCCTTTATGACTTTTTCTAATTATTATTTAGACGGACCAATCATAGTCTACGTAAATCTAACTGTAGTTGAGGAATCCACTCTTTTTAAGACATCGTAAGTAGTGCGACAATTTTAAATTGGCAATAAATTATAAACCGTTTACGAAGAAATTCACGGTATAATGGTATTAATAGTACATTCTCACGTTAGAGTTTTAACATTATGTTTTGTTTTGTTTTTTTACACAGTACTGGAGAATTAAAAATCACATCTGATATCGTGAGTATCGATATTTACAGGGACGGCAAGAAAGTAAATATCGATAATATCCAGATCAATTTTCCTGTTGTTAAGGTATATATATAT
>NW_022740685.1:95512-97225 GCF_011630105.1 Anneissia japonica
AGTGATTCTTAAGAAACGCAAATTGATCAATATTGATTAAATCATAATCAATAAGATAGGAAGTCAATTGAGCTTGCACCTCTTTCTCAACAATCTTTGCAATATGACTTACAGTGGATATTGGTCTAAAGTTGCTCATACACTCTTTACTACCCTTTCCTTTATAAATTGGCGTTGTCCGCGCAAGTTTCCAATCATCCGGAACACAGCCGGAAGTTAAAGAAAGGTTTAAAATGTGGCAAAGAGAAACAGAGATAAAGGGTGCCGCTAATCTAAGTAGTTTACTATCAAGGTCTAACACATCAAGATTTTTTCAGGTAGTTGTTTCAGTCAATCAAGTACGGTATGAACATTTATATAATCAAAGGAGAAAGAATATTCGCAAGGTGGATTTTTCCATTTTGGAAAATTGTTTCCAAAGGTTTTTGACATTTTTTCGCCAATATTAGTGAAATAATCATTGAAGTCATTACACTCGATATTAGAAGAATATGTGTTTTTCGTATTTTTACCCGTTAATTTACTTAATTCATTCCACATTTTTTTTGGATTTTTACTATATCTAATATTGACAGAGTTAAAGTAATTATATTTCGCCTTTTTAATCTTGGCATTTATCAAGTTTCTAAGCCGTTTATATTCTGATTTATGTTCAGGATTATTCATAACTTTGCTTTTAATGTAATCTCTTTTATACATTAGTTTAATCAATTCAGGTGATATCCACGGGGAGTATCTATGTTTGACTCTTGTATTTCTGATGGGTACATGTTTGTTGCAAATATTAGTAAAAGAGTCATAAAATATATCCCAAGCTCTATTAGCATCGTTTTCATTAGGAATGCTTAGTAAATTCTGAGAACAATTAATATCATGAAGAAACCTTTCTTCATCAAAATGTTTGTAATCTCTGAAATGAATTGTCTTATGTTTAACTTGTTCTGTGTCAATCTTTAGGCAACTATAGACCAAGAAATGATCACTAACGGCAATTTTTGCAATACCACTAGTATGATGCTGTTCCGGCATTGTTGTAAGAATTAAGTCAATACAACTTGAGGAGTGTGATGTAATCTAAAATTAATTGTCTCATCACAAATAAATTCTCAATCATATTAATAGGATTTTCTGACAGATTTTCATCAAGGACATAATCAATGTTTAAATCGCCGAGTAACACAATTTCTCTATCCTCCAGGAAAACTTTCTCTTGGGTATCTACAATCGTATTTAAGTATTCGTAATTGGCATTTGGCGGGCGGTATAAACAACACACAAGAATATTTTGATTATTTTTTCTAATGAGCTCAATCCAAACACCTTCAATATCATTATCATTGATATCAATTCTTTCCTTAATTGATAAACTATCCTTCACATAGATGCAAACCCCGCCACCCTTTTTATCTAGTCGATCTTTGCGGATCAGTTTGTAGCCCTCTATTACAACGTAACCATCACTTATACCTTCATGGAGCCATGTTTCGGATACGCAGAAGATATCGATTTTTGCCCTTAATACAATTAAACGAATCATCAATTTTATTAACAATACTTCTTGCATTAAGATGTGCTAATTTGAGTTCTTTTCTGACCTGACAGTTTACCAACCAGTTGGTCTAGGCCAGTTACCGCTTCTGCAGTACTTGGAGATATGTACTATATTATATGTGTATATTATATATATGTATATATAATATATATATATATATG
>NW_022740685.1:97399-102399 GCF_011630105.1 Anneissia japonica
ATATATATATATATACATATTAGAAATAGAGAAGTAATAGCAGTGCTTAAATATTTGAACCACATTATAGATTTATACACATGTTTTGACGTAACCTACAGATTATAGTTTTGTTTTAGCTGCCTTTTGGATTTTAATTATTTAACGATGACAGAATCACTTGTGAAAATGTTTTACAATTATTGCTAACCTATTTAGTAAAACATTATCACAATTACATAGGCCTACCGATATTGTAAAATATTTGTGAAAATTATTGAATCGGTAAATAATTGTGCTTTTTTATTCTAACCATTTTTAGGTGCTGGTTGAATAGCGAGTCTGGTGCCAAATGGACTTTTATTGTTCCCGTGTGCCTCACTAGTCTGGTAAAGTCCTTATTTTTGTGTTATTTAAGAACACAGATATTGATTAAACGTTAACTGGGTGGAATTAGGAACCGATAGAAGTGCATGGTCTCAAAAGCCACTATGCTTGATGATGTTTGGCCTCTAAAGTATCAGTATTTTTCTTCTATTTTACATGCTCCTCGTTGGAAGTCCTTACAAAAATACAGCATTTGCCATTTTTGTGTAAAATACTGAGAAGAAAAAACATCTTTTTTTAATAGTTAATTGTCTGTGTATAATTGCTTGTTTTTTGTGACAAAAGAAATCATTCTTATATGTTTTATATAATAGTAAAAAAAAAAATAGAAAAATGTATATAATAGCTTGTCAGATTGTGCTCGTATAGTGGTGTATTCGCTTACCTTTTCTTTTTATACTAACAAACTGAACATTTCATAGATTGTCCTCGTACAGTTGGCGGTTATTGGCTACGTTGCTTTCATGAAATCTAAACTACCAAACCAAACTGAAGACGAAATGCAAGCACTTAAACGAATGAGGTTAGATAAACAGAACAGTTAATACACAGTAACTGAAAGGACCACTGATTAATCTCAGATAAGATATTACAGAACATACTCTAATATCGAAATGCACGCCATCGTGTCGTGATTCAATATTTCAACAATAATTATACCATCATCAAGAATGACTGACATAATTAATGTCGAAATTGAATCACGACACGATGGCGTGCATTTCGATACTTGGAGTAATAGTAATAATAATAATAATAATAATAATAGTGTAGTTTTATATGCGCACATATCTATCTAATGTAAGATGTTCAGGGCGCTTGATATGTGGACTAGGAACTCGATCAATGACTTTCTTTACCCTAAGGGTCCCTTCGTGTCTGTGCTACCCGGTAACCCGGTACCAGCAACTCTCGTCGTCTACCACAGGGGTCTGTTTCAGTACACCGGGGTATCCCCCTACTCGTCTCGAAGGATCTGGGTTCTTTATAGTGTACACGAGCCATTGTATACACTGGGCCTACGGTTTATAGTCCTTATCCGAGAAGACTTGTTCAACCACTAGAACCATAGGCGAGCATGCCGTTTGAACTAGCGCCGATATTATCGCTATAGCTTGCGGCGCCCCTGCTAACCGCTCAGCCATTTGACTCGCCAAGTATGTATTATACTATCTTTATACAGTCAGCCAATTAAAACAGAAACAAATTTTCAAAATAAGAAAATTACTATAGCATACTAATATTTAGACCGAAGCTGGGAACAGTAGCATCAAAGAAAATGCTGGGAACAGTAACATCAAAGGAAATTTTTAACCATACGATGTGCAGCTGTACAGCTGTTCTCATAACAATTGACAACAAATTGGCATAAAAGTGATTTACACATTTAGTTAACAGATGAGTTCTATAGGTAAACTTGTTTAAATTCAAGATCTCAAAAACCTACCAGTAATATACTAATCCGAAGTGTAATTCCAGTAATTTGGTTCACCTGCGTGGCACATTTACTCAATACTCACAAAACAAAATATGTTTATGATTCTAGAAAACTTTATAATGTTGAAGCTATTAACTATAATGAACTCATTGATCAGTTTGAAATCACAAAGAATGATACATTGTAGTTAAAGAATATCAAAACGGTAAAATAATAGAATCATAGAATCACTCATTACACATTCTGTCTCTTATACACATCTAGATGTGTATAAGAGACAGAGGTTAGATAAATAGAACAGTGGCGGCACCAGGATTTCCCCGACGGGTGTGTACAAGGTCTCCGGGGGGGGGGGGGGGGCTTATGTCCGCGACGAGAAAAAAGTGGGGGTGGTCGGGCATCGCTAAAAAACCTTTCGAAAGTGGTCCAGGGGACGTAGCCCCCCCACCAAAATTATGAAAATTGGGGGTTTCACAGGCTTATTTTAATCTATTTTAGAGTCTATTAATATGTTTAAAAAATACATATATTTTTTTGAAATTGTTTTTTCCCCCGACGAATTGTGGTTTTCTCCCCGGGGGAGGGCCTCCCCGACGGGAGAGGGGCTGTGGCCCTGCCTCCTCTCCCCCCGTAGCGCCGCCTCTGAGCCTAATACTGACCACTACCGACGCTACAAGTGTAGAACACACTATATATTGTTTATTGTGGAATGGAAGTTTCCAATAAACCTTGTGCCTTTTTTGGATATTGTTGCTAATGTCCCAAAAAACGACAAGGTAAAACCAAGTTAAAACATAATTATAAACCTGTGTGTAAGTGGGACAATTCCGTAATCCTGGAACTGTTTTTACTGGTCAGTTCTAAGTTTGAATGACACTTCGTGTTATTGGTTACAGTTAGAAAGAATACTGCAGTGCTATATAACCACGTTCTGTAAAGAATGTATTTTATTTTGTTTTAACAGAAATGTGTTTCAGGGTCTGTTGCTTCTTGCACCAGCTGTTGGCATTTCGTGGATTTTTGGTGTCATCATCATTTTTTGTGACTGGAAGATCATGGAATACATTTATGTTATATTAAATTCCATGCAAGGATTCTTCGTCTGGCTTTCGCAGTGCGTCTTTAGCAATGAGGTGATTTGATGTTGATTTGAATATTATATTAAAAACAATTTGTCCTTTTGAATCATTGTAGATAGACTCTTTAGTTTAGCTGACCCAAATAGTATTTTTAGACAAACATAATCCTTTTAGACGTTTTAATCCTAGAAATTTTAGTTGACATAGCAGCATTTGTAGGGCTGTTTAAAAGATGAACATTGCAGACAGCAAAAAGAAAACAATCTTTACGCATAAAAATGGGAAATAGTTAAACTGGTAACAATTAATGTATTCCAATTGTATTTTAGGTGCGACAAGCATTCAAAAAGAAGTTTGCTAATCGGATAACGCGGGAAAGTAACACGACTACTGTAAGCAGTGTTACCCACAACACCGACCATATCGTTGTTGAAGACATGTAAACACAGATTTTGAGTGCATGATTATTCGTTAGACAAACTTTGGTGACTAAACTAAATTTATATTATTAATACGTTGTTGTTGGTGAGGTGACACAACACCTTTATGTTTAAACCAATTGTTGGCCTATACTGTTACCTTATAAATTTAAATGTACTAATTAATTACATCTTGGTATAATATATTTTAATAACATGTTTGTTCTATATATATAAACCAACTTTTAATACTTTACTTATTTTGAAGTGTACTAAAGTTATATGTCTCTTATACACATCTAGATGTGTATAAGAGACAGACCACCAGAACCATAGGCGAGCGTGCCGTTCGAACCAGTGTTGGTGAGGTGACACAACACCTTTATGTTTAAACCAATTGTTGGCCTATACTGTTACCTTATAAATTTAAATGTACTAATTTATTACATCTTGGTATAATATATTTTAATAACATGTTTGTTCTATATATATAAACCAACTTTTAATACTTTATTTATTTTGAAGTGTACTAAAGTTATAGGCCATAAATGGGTTTATGGATATTGAATTGGCAAGTAATGCCTGAAAACCATTGCTGTAATTATTTTTACTCTAATAGAGGGCAGCTTAGCTCGGCCGTCATTTGGATGTAGGCTAATATTTGAAATTTCAATAACTCACTGTCATTCGGATGCAATGTTTAATCATGTTGGTTTCGTGTGATCGTTGTTGTAAGCGCCTCGAGGTTGGTTTCGATGGGAGGCGCTATACAAATGTATTGATTTGTCCTAGTGTTAGAAACTTTCTTTGGGTTTATATTATAAGGTTGGAGGTAAATTGAAAAGTTATCTATATTTTAGGACATGCTCAACCGCTGTGTTTCTAATCAGATACCACATCAACCTAAATTATCTTAATAATCACCATCTTCATCTTTATTTTATCGTCGTTATGGTCATCGGATATTAATGCTACTGAAATGTTATACTTAAATTCTCAACACAATAAAAATATATTTAGAGCACCACTTTTATGAATAAATATCAACAGGATGATATTAAGTTTCGTACAGGTTATAAACAAAACAATGTAGATGCCTCCTTTCGAATTAATCCTCAGAATAAAGCTGGACCAAAATAGGCATTATCTTAGAGGAAATGTAATTAATATTCATACACTGGCAAAAAACAAAACAATTTAGATAATGCCTTCTTTCGAAAAGAAATCAATCGTTCAATGCTGTATAATAGTAGTTAATGCCTTATTCCAAATTATTTGTAGTGGTGTGTGTAGATAATGCCCATTTAAAAAAATAAATATCATATTTAGAGTAATATTTTTGACTTTATATTGAAATAAGGTGACAGATTATACCCTCAGTCATGTAAGACAAAAAACTTTTGTAAAAAATGTAGTTAATGCCTTTTTACGAATCAGCAAGTGAACATCGATTTATATTATTTTAGATGTTATATTATTTAGATGTTATATTATTAAATTTAGCTGTTATATTATGTTGTATTGTATGTTATGTTGTGTTGTATATGTACTTCAAAAATATATTGTATAATTTTCACATCTACATTACATTTTTTACGATTGCTAACTTCCTTTGTATAGCTTTATTCTACTGTTATTGTTTTTAAATATTTGATATGGTTACCACTATTTATTTACATTACAACTACACATTATTTA
>NW_022740685.1:106123-116383 GCF_011630105.1 Anneissia japonica
TATATGTATTTCTTATAATTGAAAATGTTTAATATTTGTCAGCAATTAGCATTTTTTTATGTTACTATTGACCTTAAATTATAACTTTAATTATCAAATTATACGTTGCAAGTGCTTTTTCTATATGTCCTCCCTCATATTTATTGCTTGTGCTGTTAATTGAGACTACGGGTAAGTTTTTTCGTATCTGTACACTCCAGTGGGAAGAAATATCCAATTGTTGATGTAGATGACATATAGAAACTCCAGTGTATGAGATATGAACACATTCCTGCCAGTGTGTCAAATGGTCAAATAACCCCTATTACGGGGACACTTTTTCTATTTTATCACAACATCTGCGGCACTCTAAAAATAAGAAAAAATCATTTGACTTGAAATTTTTAAACCTTTTGAGCAATAAACCAGAATTTTCTCCCCTTAATCAATGAGTTAATATCAGTATAGCCCTACTGCATGTGTTACTTCGTAAACCAATCTTGTCGATTTTGACCCTTAACAATGGGGATTTCTTTTTCTTTGTTTTTCGTGTATTTCATATAGGATTCTAATCCATATCAGAACAATTATCTCTAATGTGATTGTTGGTATTTGTAAATAAACCAGTATTTGTTTACCTTCACATCACATTACATACATATTAATCACATTATACTATTTGAAACTATCATTTAATAGAATGTGCAACATTAAAAAAAATAATATTTAGTCATTAACATTGCATAATGAAGCAATACTGAGAACATAATATAAAACTATTGTTGTTTTATTTACATTCCTGCTGATTTTATATTATAAATGAATTTTATTTGCATTGCAAATTATTGCTAAAAATTAGTTCTTATTCTACTGTAACTGATTCTTATGTCAATAAAAATAAACTTAATGTCATCGTTATATGAAAACATGCCAAAAACCCCTATTAAGGTGACAATTTTATGTTTTTGGTTAGTGTCCCCTGAATAGGGATACCCCTATTAAGGAGACTTTTTTGGTGCCGAAGGTGTCCCCTTAGGGGTTCTATACTATTACTAATATTATTATTATTCTTCGTTGAATGTTGCTCTTTTGGCGTTTCATATAAAACCACTCACGGAATGCGGAAATACACCATTATTATTATTTATTATTTATTTGTGACACTTCACCTTTTTATCGGTGGCACTCACAGTCAGTGGTGCGGTGTTACAAAATACACAAAAGAAAAAGGAGAAAAGAATCTTAACATTAACAATCAATACTTAACTAAATACTTAAAACTTATTAAGTATTACTAAATACTTACAATTCTTAAGAAAAGGACCAAAACTGCAATGGAACAGTTTTAACAAAATAAGCAGAAGGAAATCAAAAAGAAATATACTGCATGCAAGTGAATATATCTAAAGCTTACCCATGTGCACGTCCCATAAATTATATACACACATATATAGACACATATACACACACACACATACACACATACATATACACACACATGTATATATATACATATATATACATACATACTGTACAAACGCATAATATATACATATACATGTATATACATATATATAATATATATAATTATATATATATATATATAATGTACACATACACACACATACACATACATATGCATATATACATACCCATACACAAATAAAAATAGATTACAAATATCAAAATAAAAATACACCCAACATACACAAGAAGTAATAACATCTATCCATACAAAATGTAAAAAAAATAAACAGAAATGCATAAACAAAATGCATATCCAGTGTTTACATAAAGTTCAAATACGAAAGAGCACAAACAAGGCAACCTTTTACAACAAATTATCAATCACTTTGGCAGAGTGGTCACAAATGGCAACAGAATCTCCACCAAGAATGAGTTGTACTGTAATTTATTATTTGTGTTCGAAGTTATAAAAATTGTCAATGTTTCAGGATCATTACAGAGAGAAAGGTCTTCTTTAAGGATCATCAGCTCTTCTTTTCTGATACTATCAAGCGTTTTACAATTAAACAAAGTGTTTAACATCTTCGACCTCACCGCTTTTACATATCGTGCAAAGAAATGGAAACATCTTTAGACCATTTTTTACTGTCAAGAGGTAGCGTATTCAAGATCGAATTTTAAACTTCAAACTTGAATCATTAAAATTTATTTTGTCAAGTAAATATTTTTCTAATTTGGGTATTTTTCAATTTTTAATATTATTGAAGTGAAGGTTTTTGACTTAGGGGGCCTACATTATTTGACTACTCTGATCTGTATGATTCAAACACATAACGTTGAACATAACTTAGAGAAAAATGATTAAAAGTATAATTTACAGTATCGAACACATGATTATAAAGATCTACATCTGTACATTTTGCAAATATATCAATACATTAACTAAGGAACTTCAGTTTATCAAAATCACAATTGAGTTTTAACATGGAATGCAGTACAACTTGGCCATCTGTAGTTTTCCATGATGATCATACGATTAAACAATTTTCCTCTTGCAATCTCATGTAGTTTTGAGAGGGGAACACATCCAAGATAAAGGACTCTTGAGGAGTGTATCGTGGGGCTTTAAGCAAGAAACGGGCCATCTGTGATTGTAGCTTTTCAAGGTTTTCATTATCATTCTTTGATTAACCGTACCAAACGCTACATGCACAGTTCATGGATGGGAGCGCGATGGTCTTCCACAATATATTACCATAATATATACGTTTAAAGTTATCCAGATTACCTATAATACCTTTTATATATGCAATGAGTCGGTTTTCCTTCTGAGTCACATATGTTCTTTTAAATTTGAAGAAAAATATTTATAGGAATTAACCTCTTTTTAAAAATTGTCACCCAGTTTCCACTTTAGATTTTCATACGTTTTCCCACGACCATAATATTTGATTTATCATGGTTGAATTCTAACTTTCATTATTTAGCAAACTATCAGGGATTTCTCAGGCTGGGGGCCAGCTTCTTACGTATGTAGACCAATTTGAAGGCAATTTATCATGTTAATCTCTATATGTCCGTGAACACAGTGATAGGGCCTATCAAAAAATTACCAGTGGAGGACATGTATGGAGAAACAAGCAAATTGTTTCCCAAATGAAAAATACTACTGTATAAATTCTTAACCATTACGAATAAAAATTCACAATCAATTCTGCTTTTAAATGAATAATAGCAAAGTTTGATATAAAGAGTGGATTAAAAGCCACTGTAAATGAGCTGATTCAAACAACTAGAAGCATTTGAAACAAATTAATCAACATTTTTATTCTTGGCATCGACAGAAAACATATACAGAGGTATAAGCATAATTATACTGTATGTATACGCTATCTATCCATTGAACCCGTGACGGGGTATACTGTATAAAAGGATCATCGTGATACGAGTAACGTTGTACGTTTTAATAGCAACATCAATTAAATTTTTTTATAAGAGCAAATTTTATAAGAAGAATGAGACTGTCAAAATTGCGGAAAAATTAAGAACAAAATATTGACTTCATTGCTATACACTGACATACCGTCTGATAGTTAGGGTAAGATACACCTAGAAGATAACGTGCATATAACGTGTGTATGTTTGTTGTGTTATGTTACTGGCAGTACAAAAGATTGCACGTGTGGAGTCAGCGCTCTAGTATTCTTATTGTAACTCATTTGTACATTCATACAATCTTAATACTGTACTGCTATGTGATTCATTTTAAAATGATTCTGGGAACAAGGTCACATTTTTTTTTGGTTATAATTAGTGGACTTTTTTGGTTTGGGGGTGCGTACGCACCCAGCGCACACCCCCCCCCCCCCGCGNNCCCCCCCCCCCCCCCCTGGATACGGGCCTGCAATATCAAATTCATCTGTCATGAATCCGCCCATTCTTACTTTTCCTTTAACGTTACAATAAAGCAAACCAATGATTCGCCAAATTTGTCCTCTGATCCCTGAATCCCCGGATTTTAGAAGGCTATTGTGCTATACATTATCGAATGCTTTTCGATAATGTAATGCTTTTATTGTTCCAGTAAACGACACGTGACAGTAAACCACATAATTTAACAATGAATGTTGCTCTTTTGGCGTTCCATATAATACTACCCACCGATTGCGGAAATATAGGCCTACTGTACATCAATTTGCTCCAGTAAACGTAAAATTCATTATTTTTCCCTCAATGAAGCTGGAATATGGAATTATGTTCACTTCGTGAGCTGAAGACTTTGTTGATATGTTGTTAGTATTAACAATAACAAGTAAATTACATAATGCTGCATGCTTCTAAAATAAGTAATACATTCTTCCTGAGAAATCAGGATGAAATATTAATCTATACCATACGCAGGAGTGCTTTAAGTGGTTCAAGGTTAATTTAGAATTTTAGTCCACTGAGTTTATACATCGACTATAACAAAGAACTAAATTATAATAAGTAAGATACCTGTATAATGAAGATATAATAAGAATAGTGAGTTGATGCATAGTTTAGTGGCGTAAATATTTATATTAGAATACCTGTGCAGTTTTCACCCATATGTCATTATTTCCGCAATTCCCAGGTAACAATCCCACATGGGGCCCATATGCAAAATATCTGGGAAAAGTCTTATGGGCTACCCCATATTTTTCCCTTATGGGATCCGTCTGGGCAATCACATATGGGGCTTGCCCATAGTTTACCCATATGGAGCCCATATGCCAAATATATAGGCAAATATATATGGGAATGCCCATATTTAAAGTACATGGGCCCCATATGGTAAATACCTGGGCAGATAAATATGGAAATGCCCACATTTAATCCGCATGGGGCCCATGTGCCAAATATCTGGGAAAATACATATGGGCATACCCATATTTATCTACATGGGGCCCACATGCCGAAGACCTGGGTAGTTGAATATGGGTATGCCCATATTAATTTCTAGAAATAGGTTTTCAACAAATAATTTTGTAGTACCTACGAAAATATCTGAAGAAAATGGCATGAATTCATATCAAAAGATATGAAGGTATATGAATGTGTCACGTGTATTCACCTACGGTAACTTCATACACATGTCACCATTAACTTCGTATCGTCTCTGCTACTGGTACCGTATCATATAAAAATACACAAATTAGTGTAAATATAATATAGATTTTATAAAAATAAACGTATAAAAAGAAAAACTAGTAGGGCAGACGCATGCAATGGCAGTTCAGAAATTGATAAATATAACTATGTAAACTATATATTGTACACTTGACTTTACACTTCTGGGAACTGCAAGAAGAAAAAGAATATTGTTTTTCAATATTGAAAACTACATAACTGTACTAATAACACGCTAAAATTATATTCAAATTTATTGTAATTAAAATGTCTCTGAAATAATAGCAATCGTAAAAAAACCTAAAATAATAAGCATGCTGAAATAAAAATACAATAAAACATTATGTATAGTCAAGCATCGTAAAAACCCAAAATAAATAAGTCCAAAACACGTACAAAAAATATCCAAGTTGTCCTGGATATTAAGTAGATCCCAGATAAAATTACATGAGAAATTTGTTGCGTTTAATTTTGACTATATAATAGTGATGTGATGATGATGAATTTTACTATGTAAAAGTGTCATTTCCGGCCATCTAAAGGTAATATTTACATGTCCTGTCCTACCTTTCAAAACAGATCTGCGCCCTTCCCTGGGTATAACATTAAACTGCATCGAGTCGGCACCTAACTCAGATGTCTTCTGACTGCTGAGGAGAGGGTGCATAATTTCTTTTTAGGATGTGATCTGGTTTTTCATGCCCATTTTTTGTGATTATGAATATTTTGGATAAGAATATTTTTTTTAATTTATTGTTGATATGAATTACCGTACTAGTAAATTGTTGTAATAATACATTTCATAGAGACTGATCCTAACCAAAATTATTGATGGGCCTAATTTTTGTAACAATAATAACAATTATTGATGATGATGATGATCAATAATAATAATAATAATGAGTAAGCAATAATAATATTAATAATGAAATTCAAATTTAAAATTCAAATAAATATTTATTTTCCTTTTTGTTATATTTTACATAACATAATCAGATGATAATAATAATAATAATCATTAAAATATAATTAATAATAATAATAATAATAATTAAATAATCAATAGGTCTAGTTTAACTTACAAAAGTAGCCGATCGTCTAGGCATGTCTCAGACCTCCATCTAGTACTTTAAAGATCTAGTTTACAGATAAAAACTGTAGTGTACAATGTAATGTTCTTTTTTATTTAAAAGCTACGGGGCCTAGCCTACCCTACCCAGTTTTTATACAGGTCTAAGCTATAATTACAAGAATAGATATAGACCTAGAATAATTGCTGCGAAGCAGCCAATTCATATTCTTGACAGAAGTTTGACCTCTGAAAGGTCATTGTTTGTCAAAAATCAAGGGCCTAAGACGACTGAAAAGCGGAGTTTCATTGTTTCGTTCTGCCGTGTAAAATCAATTACTTTAGGCGACGTTTGTAGACTAACCAACACGTACCAACGTCCGCATGTCGCGCTAGCCTTATTCTACTCTAGGCCTAGACTAGGATGGTATAGGCCTAGCCTTGAAGGGACGAAGGTCCCAATGAAAAACAACGTCGCTCCTTGATAGCTAACATTGTCTATTTAACATCACAATAATTCATTATTAGACCTATAGTTGTTTTTTTGAATTGTACTCCACAAATCTCAGTCGATACCTCGCACTCGTATCTATTGTCGTGACGTCATGGCTCGCTGGCTCACACTTGCGATGTCTCGCACTTGTGATCAAATAACACGCTGGCTCGCACATTGGCAACACTCTTTGGCAGTCGCCCCTAGAAAACCCGCCCTTGGAAACTAGCCTCATAAAAAAATGTACACTTCCTAGACCATGCAGTCTTCAAAATAAAAATTGTAACCTTTGGTAGCCTAATCAACTATAAATTTTCCACATATATAGAAATTTTGGAAACTTCATTCAAAAAAAACCTAAACCATAATTCACCACTATACACTTTTGAAAAAAATGAAAAATTACGACTATATTACCCAATGAGAAGTGTTCTAATATAGACGATGGGTCGTGTCTCATATTACTTTTATTATTCATTATTTTCACTTGATTCGCATAAATAATTTTGTACGAAGAACATTTTATGCAGTTGTACATCGCAGCACTTCACTTGCAATTTGCAAGTTAATAAATACCTAATAAGGTATGGTAGCCTAAGTATGCCTAACCTAAACGAGACAGTTTTATACACACCGCCGATACGCGGCTCCCTACTCCACTGGCCTACCATCATGCAATTCGGTTGATTCCACGATTTTGGGCTCGCTGCTCGTTCATCCTCTATCTATATTCTTTGATATGAGTTTTGTTGAGCATATTGGTTTATTACTCAACGATACGATTTTCTTGTATAGGTGAAAGGCCGCGACGTGAACGCTCCTTTCTGGCCCCTTTGATGGAAGGAAGCACAGTGAAATGTTACCACTAAATCAATCGGAATTGGCATACTGCAGGGTTCACTTATATTTTTGATATGCCTTCAGTGAGATTTTTGTCCTTGTTTTCAAAAATGTCTATTTATTTTTAAATTTTGATTTTAATTTAAAGAAAAGATCACGCGTGTGATGGCTCATTGTATAGAAGACGAAAATGTGCAGGTTTGTAGGCCTACGCAAGCTCGTCTTTGAGTCAGGTTAACACACTTAAATTTAAAAAAAGTAAATCTGCTATCAAAAAACGCCAAAGATTAAGTTAGTTCTAGCTATATATGAAAAATCCTGGGAAGATCTGTTAATTTAGTGGACTCAAAATGGAGGTGGATTAAGGCTTCATATTTAGAAATAATAGCACTACGGCGGTTGCTACTTGCCACCTGCTAATTTTCTACACGGATTTTTGTTCACCTGGAGAGTTATATATGGGAGGGGTGTCCCCTCCTGTTCCCCTTCCTGCCAAAACGAGACTTTTTTTTTTTTTAATTCAGCCGTCAATGGTCGATTACCATTGTTATGTTCTGCCTGACTGATCAGACCCAGAAGAAGCGATTGCTGAGACAGATTTGTACAGTTCTGGGATGAGGAAACTAGGCCTATTTTTTGGGGTCCGACTGCCCTACGAGCTTTAGCCTATGGGGGTGGGGGATTGACCAGTCCGATGGGAGGGGGGCTTAATCCATCTTCCACCCCCCCCCCCACTGAAGCCGCCCTGTGTTTGTTGCAGACAAAAATCAAATATCAGCATTAGTAACAACCACCTTTTTGTAAAAACAATTGTAATTATGGTTAAAATACAAACTTTTGTATCTATTATATTAGGCCTATGTGAAGATTCCACTTTATACAAACACTAGACTTATGATTTGTAAATACCATAAACTTAATCCTATAAAAACCCTAGAAAAATAGTTCTTCATTTGATCCTGGCATCCGTTCCCAAGTTGACTGTTTTCTTTCAAAACTTCTCTTTTAATTATTTTTTTGATCTAATGAATATTAAAATTTTTATATTGTTCTTCGTTATATTTTTTTTTATGTTGTTTTATATATTCTTTAGTATTTCTGTTGGCAAGGGGTTTAGAGACTACCACTGTTGGGCTCTAGCCCATGTCACCTCTAGTCACCCCTCCAGGTCAATATATTTTGACGAATTTTTAATAAATAAATAAATCAATAGGCCTCTCTGCTATCAACTATACCCCACACTATTATTTATAAAGTACAGTTCGTCCTCCAATTCGAGACCACATTTGGGGACCTGAAAATTTGGGGTGGTCTCGGGGTTCGCGGTCTCGCATTAGAGGGTAGCTTTGTGTTAAAATATTCTTATTTGGGTCTTTTGAAAAGTGTCTCAAATTAGACTAGAGGGTTCTCGGAATTAAAGAGGTCTCGAATTGTTCTGTGACTCAACATCGGCTCAAATATTCACTCTTCACACACCATAGCTTCACCTGCTAACCTTCGAACTAAATTTGGTGACTCTATTGAATGTATACCTGCATAACAACTATTCATTAAACATTCCTGTAAGCTTATAAGATTTATATTCTGCTCATTCCATGTTGTTGTGTCCATCATTCGTGGTCAAGTTATTGCAGATTCATCGCATTGGAAATGGAATTCTTGATAACATGTTGGATTAATTTCTTCCCAATGCCCCATGCCTGTTGACTGTCTTAAATTTCATGCGGTTTGATTTTAACCTGCTTGCCATTCTCTCGCATAGTTTCATAAAGATCTCAGGTTCGAATCTGGCATACAACATTTGTTCTGTCTCAAATATAAATTAATTAAAAATGAAAACACCAATATCATTATTCAGTATGAACAAAGCACTGATAACCATCATTAGTAATAATATTTATGCTCCTGTTTGTGCCTCCATCGATTACGGTATGTAATAAATTATGATGTGAAAAAATATCCTAAAGCATCTACCCGCGACCGACTAACAGATCCCCGGATTAGCGTCAGGGTAGCCATACTTTCCCTAAAAATAAGTTACTAGGCCTATGCATTTATTCAAGGTACATGAATAATCAGATGTGTCTAATTTTTAAGTTATTTTTCTAAAAATGTGTAATCACTTTTTATGCTATGAATTATGAGGCGCCAAATGTACTTTGATTATTTAACAAAATTATATATATATAAATATATATATATAATTCATTATTTAATATATAATTCAATATTGTTTTCATTATAAACATATAATTAATTTTGCTTCCAACAATTAGGATGTATAAATAATTGGTGGAGCGATTTCCATTTCAATAATACGATGTTAAAACAATTATTTAAATGTACTTATATCATTTAACAAAATGATATACATCATTATTAAATATATAATTCAACACCTTTTCATTATAAACATATAATTAGTTTTGCTTCCAACAATTAGGATGTATAAATAATTGGTGGAGCGATTTTCCATTTAAATAATACGATGTTAAAACAATTATTTGCTTCTCGGGAAGTACGAAAAGATATCTTTACGTTTCATTAAAGCTGAATTGGATTATAATTTCTTACACAATTATTTATAAATAATGACTATATAAAATCATTATTTTATATAGGCCTAATCATTTTCGGCACTTCAATTATTTATAAATAATGTTTTGCTAGTTTAAATTATTCATAAATAATCATAATGAAAATCGCTCCACCAATTATTTATATATAATTGTCGGAGATACGTTTAAGAATATATATATAT
>NW_022740685.1:116450-133468 GCF_011630105.1 Anneissia japonica
GAATCTAACATCTTGTGTAACAGTGTTGTTCCATTTCCCGGGGAACCTATCTAATATTACACCATCAAGATGAATGATAACTTAACACTTTTTAACTATTCTAGTTTCTTTGCCTATATTTGTATATGTAAATTATGTTTTTTAATGTTTAATTTTTAAAAATTTTGTTTGTTTAGGCTTACTAGGTGAAAGGTGTCTATAAACAGGCAACAACTAAAACTTCCACCTGTTCTGCTGCCACCAATTTGATAAGACACAAACTAAATTATTCATACCAAAAAATGAGTCAATGATGTGTCATACAGTTGATGTAAACCAAGGAGGAGGTTTACAGAAAGTACCTGAATTTTACTGTTTTGCTATTTTTCCCTTGGAATTTCAAGTTGAAATTGAGGTGCAGTAATATCAACAATTTCTTAGTGGGTGTAATTTTGTTTTATTAATGGCTAGGCTCTGATCATCATCAACATCAGTAAGTATTCAGATTATGCCAACCAAGAGCAGGTCTTGTCTTCTAATTTCTATTCATGAATCATGTTCTCCATGCTTCACGGTCTCATGCTGCTACTGGCTGCTAGTATTTTCAACAAGGTGTCCATATGATATCTACCATTATTCTGATCATCCAGAATTTCTTTTTCTTCCCCTTCCTCACATATTTCTTCCAAAATTAATTTCAACAGTGCTTCTCCACAGGGGGTAGCACCAGGACCTGTCTCTTGGTGGGGGGGGGGAGGGGTCCGACTTTATTATGTAGAAAATAGGTCTAGGCCTAGGTAGGTACCACATGATAAATACAAAAAATTAAAAAAAATAGCACAAAAAACTACTTATTCTCAGTATCATAAAAAACTTTATTTAAGGAAAATTCAGCCACTGGTTACGGTTTTATAAACATTTGTGATTTGAAGTTTATGATCGTGTGAATAGCAAGTTGCATGTTAAAAAATAATATTTCTGTCACTTTTTGCTATATATTTCTGTTAATTTTTGTAAATGCTAAAAAATAGTGTACATTTGAGTGTAAATTTTTACTGCAAATTACATTGGTCATGTACCCTTAATTACAACGACCCGAAAAATTTATAAATTTTTCAGATGACCTTTGACCCACAATTCTGAAAATAGAATTAAAACTATCCCTCACCCCCCACCCCCTGACTATTGACGAATTTCATTGGCTGTTACGCTTGACGTCTTCCTCTTGCAACAAAAACTAGCATCGCCTCACAATTCTCTCGAAATCATCCTATGGTTAATATCCACTTCAATCCTTAAATATTATTACTATTTTTTTAGATAATCATTAGCTAAAAGTATATTTTAATACTTTAAGTATCATTTAGTTAACTTTTTGAACTCATATTTATTTTATTTACATGAAAAATATTTCTGTTTATATGCAGCACTTTCGTTAAGATCGTTATGGTTTACCTTGGCAGGGCTAGGCTAGGCCTGGACTTAAATTTTGTTGGATTGGAGCCAAAACTCCAACTTGCGCTCAAAAGAAATTCAAAATAACGACCATTACAGTGCTGTACATACTTGTTAAGTGTATAGAAACTTTATTCTCTCTTTCTTAGGCAATAATATGACTTATCTTCTAACTTACGAAGGAACACAGCCCAGCGGGCGCCGCAACAGGGCGAGTAACGCAACAACGTTTTTCACTTGATCCATGTGCTTGTGGCGTCATGTAAATACCCTGTACAGCAGAATAACCCGGAAACCAGGGGTTCACAACTTTTTAAAAGAAGAGCGATGATTGGCTGTAGACACGGCGCTTGGACTTTTTTTTTTGTATGCAACAGGATTTTTCTACGCCTGCATTTATCGAATGAATAATAAAGTTAAAAGGAAAATGTGGGTGTCAGTGTCTTATTTTATGGGGGAAATAATGAAATGGTAGATTAACGTTACTTAGATTTGATAAATAAAATCCTTTCATAATTAGGGGGTTCATTAAATTACGATATGAGGGTGGTGTATTCAGAGATGAATAAATCATGCGCCTATCAATATGCCGACAACTTACGCATTGGGCAGAGTTTTCTCACGGCTGCAGACATGAAGTATGTCAGTGTATTCAAAGCACACTATCTGTAGTAGAGATTGCTGATAGTGTACAGCAAACCATCTAAGGCCGAGTGAATAAACTCCAGCTCGCGTCTAACGATAATTCTTGACACGGGCGTGTGTTTTGTTTATGAAATAGGAACTTTATTTATGACAACAATGACATGATTTTTTGTTCGTAAAATCGGGGTTCGTAAAATCGGGGTTCTACTGTACCGACAATTCTTGCTGTTTATTGTCATCATCTTTAAAAAAGTTTAAATTAATTTTTGGTGTAATTCAGTATTTATAATGAACAAAATTTCATTTCTGAAACTGATTCGACATACACGATGATCTGATAGTACTCTACCGATCTTTTTTGAAACATAGAAAATTTGACCTGAAAATTATTCGCGGCATAAAACTTTAGCGAATCTGGACCATTCGCGAAATTCTTGAAAGTTTAATGCGTGCGAAATTTCCTGGTTTTACAGTATACATCTTCAGCAAATATTACGATGATCAAATTTACTATATATTTTACATATCTTTCTTTAGATACAAAGCGTAAAGGACGTTCAGCATCCAAGGCTACAGCCCCCAACAGTCCGATTCAAAAAATACAGGCCAAGCAAGAGGTTCAAAAGAGCACTGTGCCGAACGTTGGAGATTCCAGTAGCCAAACACCATAATCCGCCAGTAAGTATTCACAAGGCAAAGTAGCACCAAATAGATATGGCAAAGAGGTACCCTAGCGCACTCCCGTAAAATTACTTGCATTCCCCATTCGCCCCCTAAAAAAAATCACGCTCAAGTAATTAAGGAACACCTAATTTTGAGCTAGCGTCCCTTCACCTAATCAATGATCCCACTCTTCACCTTCGAGTTCCCATCGGCCCCCACACCATTTCACACAGATGATTAAATCTGTTATAATATACTAACAATATTTTTGGAATTTTATGCTTTGAGAAATGTAAATTAGCCGGCATATAATGAAAATTTCGACAGGGTAAGGCAGTAGAACCAATTGAAGTGCTGCACCCGATTTGATGATGAAGCTGCTGGGTTCCGCAGGGAATTTTTCTTCACGAATAGTGACAATGTAATCACAAGCAGTTGGTAAGAGTTCACAAGACAAAGCGGCACTAAATAAACAATGCCCATAAGGCATCCTCACGGAGCAGGAGCACTCCCCCCCTCAAAAGTAAAATACTTGCGCCACTCAGTCGAGCCCCAACCTGAAAACAAAATTTGATAAAAATTGCCATATTGTAATAGCGTCCCGCACTTACCTAGTCATCGATTCCCCTCTTCACCTTTGGGCTCACATCATCCCCTTCTCCCATTTCAAGTCTCTTAGATGTGGACCAAAGTTTACATTGATCTCAGATCACTGATATTAATAAACCATGTTGACAGTACCTGTCTCGGTGGCTACTGTGGACAAAATTTTGAACCCGTGTATTTTGATTTACTTTACATACAGTAGTTGTGTTATGGTTAAAGCATTATTCCTTGCTATTAGAATTGCAATTTGTGTTCCTTTTTCCAGGGGTCGTACGTGTCCTTAAATTCCTTGAAAGTTCTGGAAAAATGAATGAGCATTTTACTGTACTGGAAAGTCCTGGAAATTTATGGTTGTCCTTGAATAGGCTACTTTTTAGCCTGGTTCACGTCGAACTTTTATCTAGATATAGATCCACTTTCTATTTACAAGTTCGATTATGAACCAGTAAATTATAGATAGATAAACGCCTAGATTTTCGCGAAGTGCATGTAAACCCACAATTGAGCGATCTAAGAACTATAAAAAACACGACAGAAAGGTCCATAAAGTATACAGACATTTTAATGAGAATTAAAACAATATTTGGTTAAATGGGAGAATTTGTTTTTTATCGAAGGTAAATTTAGCTAGGGCCTAAAGTCTAGATTGAGATAGACGTGTCGGTTGGTTCGTACTGGTTGGCTAGGCTAGGTAGTAGAAACTGACACCAGATCTACAGTAGTTTACAAATTTTGTCAGTTTTTTTTACGAATACCCCTTGGTACTAGAGGTTCATAAAATATAGTAGACGTTTTATTAAACAAGCCTTTCCTCCATGTGACGTTGACGGCCTCGAGCTGGCTGGCTGTTTATCAGGCTCTAACTTGGCATTGAACGCAACTAGGGAAAATCGTATCATATTTCAAGATTTAGAGTGACTTATTACTTCAACGTGAACCCGGCTCTTGTCCAGGAAATGTGATTATTTAACCATATCGTATTTTGATGATCCATACGTAAATCAGGTCATGATTAAAAAACTACAAATATGTTTTCGCTTGTTTCTGTCTTTCCAAAATACTCATACTGTTTCCGTTCCTTGGCATGTACTGGCCAAGGACATTTATTTCATCTTTTATATAAGGCCTTCGGCCCAAATAAAACATAATTGCTATTTACAGAGGGAATGATCACTTCTACGTTTAAATGAGTGATAAAAAAATTTACATAAACAACTTATTGTATTGATATCAGTAGTGGACATTGAGTAAACTTAACTTTGGATGGATTAACAATAAAATACTTAAATATATAATGTTTACGAATATCAGTGTAACAAGGGCAAATTAAAGTAAAATGGTACTCATCTTCAACTAAATTTAATGTACAATGTTTGCATAATCTATCTTTTTTATCAATTTTTGACCATCTACAATACCAGTTTCAATTTCCAATTCAAGGACTCCTAAACGCAACTTAGTTCGATTATAAAATTATATTTAAATGTCACATAATACTTTAAGTCTGGAAAATAAATGAATTTGTTCATGAAAATTTTGACGTTCAATATCAGTTAGACGAGTAGTTATTTCAGATATAAAAGCAACATTGTTCTCAACATATTGTTCATACCAATTTATACCAAAACCAATTGAACATTATAGTAACATCCGTTGCCAGCATAGCTATTTCTCAACAGTCGGCGGCATGCCTATTGAGTAGTGTAATACTGTACACACGTGCAGCTCGCTCTTTGACATTACACAAAGGAGGCGCGCGGTCGGTACATGTTAATTTTCCGTGCGCTGAAATGCATGCTAAATTTTGGCAAGTACACCGGCAACTGATTGTTTCAGTATATTTTTTTTTCAGCGCAGACATTGCTACCTTTGTCTACACCATCAAATTTTATGTGACAAAAAAATGTGATGTGCCCATATATGGGCATGATGACGTCATATCTAATTGTATCAAAAAAAGGTTCAAAACATGTTCAACACCTATTTTCCATCACATTTTATGTGATGCTTTTTTGATGATATTTGATAGTGGAGGTATAAAGCTTTATGGCGGCCGATTGTATGGTCGCACCTGTACGTGGTATGCCGCAAACTTGCTTTTTTCAGGAGAGTAGGCTTTTTGAAAATGGATCAAGGAGCATTGAAAACAGACGTAACTACTGTACTCATGTTGATCCTGAACCCAAAATGATCTAAAACCCAAAAAAGAGGCTTAAATCTGACCCTATCGAATGCCTTCTCATGATTAAAGGAAATTGGAGCCGTTAGCTTATTACACCGAGAAGCATACTCCCTCAATCTCTCAATAAGACCAAATTAGCTAAAATGGTACATGGTCCCAACCCTGCTGCAACCTTCTCCAGAACCTGATCCTTCTCTATCCCAGATTCTTCTTGACCCCATCTTTCTCCTCAAAATATCATCTCCTTTCTATCTAATCCCTTTGATTTACCCCACGCCTCACAAGGCAAACATGTACGAGGCTGACCTCCCTACGAATCTGTCTGTTGCCGTTTAAAATACTGGGAAACTCATGATGCGTTGGCACCCGTGAACTCAGTACCTTACCATACTGTTATGTTCCCCGTTTCTATGTCAATTGTTACACATAAACGAGTCGAATAAAAGATACTGGAACACATACATGGGTCTCAACAAGTGCAATAGTATTTATTGTGTCTACATTCTTACACACATCACAACGGCCAGCAGCAAACGAACGTGTACAAAATTAGCGCTGTTTGCACGTACTGTTATGCATATTCAATGAGTGTCTGGTTAACTATATTAGAACATAATGTCCCTTCTTTCCTTAGATTTAAAATAGTAATTAATGTGATTGACTTACTGTTACAACAGACACAACAAAACGCAGCTAAGAATGAAACAATGATTAAAACTTATAAACCACAACTTCCAAAATTTGAGCTTGCAGCAAAGAATGAAAGAAACAATTAATAACTTAACTCATATAAAGAGTTTTAACAGCTATAACTTCCAACTTTCCAGCTTGTAGCCAAGAATGAAAACAAAAAATAATAATTTAACCAATAATGAATTAACAACTATAACGTCCAACATTTCAGTTTACAATAGCCACAGTTTGTTCATGTTGGCTTATTCCCTATAATGTTGGTGTACTATATTTTGACTTTCATAACTTCAATTAACCTTTCTGGGGTTTAATGGGCTCCAGTGGACCTTCGAAGAGTTATACTCTTACTGGTTGTCTCTTCTTGAACAACCTTACCACCAACTATCATCTTTCTTTATCTCATCATCATGTCCCAAATACAAATCTAAATCGAATTTGATATCCTCATTTTGGTTATTCATTAGTTTATTTACCTTGAATTTACCTTGAAGACTAGGACTAGAGAACTTAGCTCATTTGTCCCTCAATTATCATTTGAGCAAACTCTTCTGTAACATACGGGCGAAACTTAAGATGGTGGTCAGACCAAAGTTTAGCAATGCCCGATTTAAATTCAATGATTGTTTTAGATTCAACTATATGATTTGGTAATTGATTCCAATTGTTCACTACTCTAGCATATGAAAATTTATTTACATTTATTTTAAATTTCGGCTTTAAGACCTTTAATTTGTGTCCTCTAGTTTGGCTAAACTTCGACAATTTAAATAACTTATCAATATTAAACCTATCTATATTTCTAAATAATTTGAATGTTTGTAATAAGTCAGTCCTTTTCCTTCTAAAAGCAAGTGTAGGTAATTCTAAGGGCCTTAATCTCTCCTCATATGTCTTATTTCTTACAGTAGCTCTGGTACAAGTTTTGTAGATCTCTGCTGGACCTTCTCTAAGCGATTTTATCTTTCTGGAAAAGAGGAATCCATGCACTTCCACCATATTCAAGTTTAGGTCTATAGATTTATATAAATAAAAATAACTCGAACCATCAAAAAATTTAAAAGATCGACATATCATCCCAAGCATCTTATTAGCAGAACTTACAACCTTAGAAACATGAGCACAAAAATTCAATTTACGATCAATTACAATTCCTAGATCAGTTCTTCCAAACACACTATACAGTTTAGGCTCAAAATTCACTTGGAATGTACCAATTTGTTTGTTACTTATTAATAAAACTTCATCCCCTGAGTCAATAGTTGTATCAGGAGCCCCTCTCTTAACATCAACATAATCTTTATTAATTTGTAATATATAATGTTTTCTTCAAATACTTCATTAATGATATTAACTCAGGCAATTTTAGTACATATCTTTCTCCCAAGCATCAGCACATTATTATGATTCTACCTACCCGCATTTATGTACTGTCTTTGATTGTAGTATCATCATCAACTGACTTGTCAACTATGACAACTTGGTTCCTTCTGTTAAAGCGTTAGACAGCTTATCAAATTCATTTAATTTCATTCATTCATTCATGGATTTTATTCAATATGCCTCCTATTCAACCATACCCCATTTAAATAATTGTACATTACGTCAAGTTAAAGGATCTGTAAATTATGTGGCTAAGTTAGGATTGTACCTGGCACTGTAATTGATTAACCCTAAGAAACTAAGCAGGCCTACCTCCTGGGCATCGTTAAGTTCTCTGGCTTCCCTAAAGCTAACTCTCTCCTCGGTTGGACCAATACCCTGATCGTTTTACAAAATTTAATCTCTACATTTAAACATAAAAACCCTCTGTTCCTTATTGTAGTTAGTACCTGTCTTAACATATGTTGTTTAACATCATTACTATACACAATGATTATGTCCCAAGAAGAAAAGGACACCCATGCATATACACTGCAAGTTCAAGTCCTCTCTTCTTTGTCAGCTTAGAACCCTCAAGCTTCATTGCAGCCGCGATCAGCCTACCTGCTTCATCTCTACCACCGCCTCATCAGATGAATCATCTAAACTGTTGGATTCAGCAATAACCAAACTTGGCTCTGGAGAGTCAGAAAGAGACCACTCTCGGGGTCTGCTCACACCTTACTTACTGACCCCTTTGAAACCAAAAAAATTTGAGACATGATATTCGATTTCAATTCGAGTACATACTGTCTATTGCTGTAAAGTTAGTAACGATGCGTTAGTATGAACTCAGTACCTACGATACCTCGACAGGACACATTTAACCACCTCATCTGGAACTTTAACTCAACATCAGCCCTGTCACATTGACCCTGAAGTCACAAACCTGAACATCTGGACCAGACACCTGCTTATAAGATTCACACGTCAGCAAATATGACGTCAACCGACCCATACAACAGTGATTGAGCCCTCGAAACTTCTTCCAATTTTACAGCAGTATGTCTAAGATCAGCAAACACTGTCTCCGTTCCCACCATATCAATATACATTACGTTAGATTGAGGGACGCAGCCCTTCGTATTTTACAGTACTCGACTGGACTTCGAAGCGATGTGGTAAATCATCAAACCAAACCACCACCGCCTCATCAGATGAACCATCGAATGTTGGATTCATCATTAACCAAACTTGGCTCTGGAGAGTCAGAAACAGCCCCTACTCGGAGTCTGCCCACACCTTACTACTGACCTCGTCTATGAAACCAAAATAATTCGGGACCCAGTGTGAATCTGAGACGGGATACTCGATTTCAATTCCAGCACATACTGTCTATTACCTCGGCAGGACACACATAAGCCCCTCATCCAGAACTTTGAACTCAAGATACAGCACTGTCACAGAGACCCTGCTGTCATATAGCTGAACACTGCGGACATGGAAGCTCAATTCCACTCTCCTTTGTCAGCTTAGAACCCTCAAGCTTCATTGCAGCTGCAATCAGCCTACCTGCTTCATCTCTTACCACCGCTTCATCAGATGAACCATCCAAGCAGTTAGATTCAGCAATAAACAAGCTGGCTCTGGAGGGTCAGAAAGAGCCCCTACTCGGAGGCTGCCCACACCTTACTTCTGGACCCTAAGAAACCAAAATAATGTGGGATCTAATGCAAATCTGAGATTGTATATTCGATTTCCATTTCAATTGCAGCCCATACTGTCTATTACCTCGGCACATCACACTTAACCACATCATCTGGAATTTTGAACTCAAATTAGACGTCAAACAACCCGTTCGACAGCGATTTAACCCTCGCACATTCTTCCAATTATAAATCAGCACGCCGGAGATCAGCAAACACTGTCTCTACTCCCACCATATCAATGTACATTAGATTGAGGGACGCAGCCCTCCGGATTTTACAATACTCGAATGGACTATCTATAACAGCTACGTTAGCCAAAAGACCGAGAAACTATGTGGTCAATCAACGAATTCCAAGAATAAAAGGACACCTGCGCATAACACTACGGACATGGAAGTTCAATTCCTCTCTCCTCTGTCTTAATATTCATCGCAGCTGCGATCAGCCTACCTTCTTCATCTCTTACCACTGCCTCATCATTAGATGAACCATCCAAGCTGTTTGATTCAGCAATAACCAAACTTGGCTCTGATAGAGCCCCCTCTCGAAATCTGCCCACACATTACTATCGCCATCTGGATCCACCACAATCTCCTCATGATTGATTGAATTTATTTGGTTCAAATACATAAAATACAATTTCAAATGCGAATGAACAACAATCTCAAACTCAAATTACAACAATAAAAACACCATAAAAACAGATGATGTCAGGGAAACAAGAGAACAAAATGAACCAATGATAATAAGATAAAGTTTCACATCTTGGAGAGAATTACAGTTTTTAATTCCGTTATAATAAAAACCGGATTGCCCTACACCATTTGGTCGAGGGATTTAAAATTTACTAAATCTGGTTTTGAATACATATCTAGAATGGCTCTCTTTCTCTGACCCTCCTTCCCTGAACCCAACCTTCTCCACAACATCCACCCTTGCACTGAAAGAATGTTTAGCCAACTCTTCTAATCTAATGTTTAAAAGAGCAGGACATTAAGGTGATACCTCTATAATTGTTTAAATCTCTACTTTCTCCTTTTTGAAATACTGGTGTAATAGTACCGTTGTTCCATTCTTTGCTCAAGTTCAACACATATGTAAAAAAATTAAAATAAAATGATGTAATTTCCACCATTTTTCAACAACTCATTTGTGATTTTATTCAAGCCAGGGGTTTTATTGTTTTTAGCAAGGTTGACGGCTTGTTCAACGATATTATAATTAATTACAATGTCATATAAACTTTTATTATCATTATCTACAGAGGGATAGTCATTAGAAAGTCATTAGATTCTTCCAATAGTTTTTCACTGTTAAACCTACTTTTGTCTTCGTCGGTAATAACCTCATCTGATCCTGGTATCTTAATACAATCAATTTATTTATAATTGTTTTTTTGTAAGTTCTTCCTCTTAAAGACTTCAAAAGTCTTTACACAGGATGTACCCCCTTTATTTGCAATGTCAATGTCGTGAGTCAACTCAGTAAGGAACGAACCAAGACTGTAATATGTTGTTGAACATTTATTGTGCAACTGAACTTTGCGATGAACATGCTAATCGAATGCTTTCACTTAATACCAGCAGTATTCTTAAAATTAAAAAAATTAGAACGACTGTCGATCACAATCGTCAGCATCATCAAACATCTAATAAAATAATCAATTACAAACTAATAATGTAAATTCGTACTTAAATGCAACAAAACAATCAATCAATCAAAAATACAGACATTATAACAAGGTACGGAAGTTAGTAAAACATTGTAATGAAGGCAAGATAGCCATCATCTTAAAACTGGACCGGCTACCTAGCGTAGCCTACCTGTAGATCGGTAGTGAAAATAATCTGTACACACAACGCAATGGTATATTCATAACCTATCGACATTAAAATCAGATCCATCATCAAAATATTGTACTAATACTTAACATTACACTAAATTTACAATCTACATTTAATTATAGAATACACAATGAATCCTTACATACCAGATCTCCAAACAAACAACTTTTAGGTTGAACAATCAAAACTTAGGCTGAACAATCAAAACGTCTTTAATTTACAACAGGAGCTCTCGCCTTACACGTCTTACTTCTCTAAAGATTCAGCGCAACTCTCTTGATCAATGCAAGCGCGCTTTGTGGCTTTGCACCTAGACGCAAGCTAAAATATGCATCCGCTGATAGCAAGCAAGTCTGACTAGTATTACTACCCTACTAAGTCAAATAGTTCTAATTACATATGTACAATGTAAAATTGAAAATAAAACAGTTCAATAAAGTATTTTAAAAAATTTGTAAACAAATAAAATCCATTCTCTGACATCAATAAATTTTTGTACATGCTGAATGCAATATGCTTTTTTTAATCATTCTTTTTTCATCGTTGTGTTTGTCCTGATATGACCGCCAAAGGACTTCGCCTTTTGTTAATTTGATAATTCATGATTCCATGATTCCCACATCAAATTAATAGCAATGCTTGTGTATTCCAATTTCTTTTCTGGTATAAAATGTATCTAATTTGTAGGCCTATATTGTTTATTCATGCTTATATCAAGTGTCAACAATAGTACATTGTGGTCACTTTCTAATCCAAACTTCCTTTGTTCATAGATGAATAAAGTTTTTATAATATAGTTAACGGATAATTTGGAGAGAAATGTTGCTCTATGCATTTTCTGTAAAATTTCACACATTTCAAATTAAGAGCAACTAATTCAACTCTGACTTAAAACACTCTTTTTTATGTATCTTGTATCTACAGCAGAAAAAAAACCATACATCCTTTGTATTTAGAGCATTTAGAGTAGAATATCATGAGTTTCTCTCTTCTTTATGCTTGTTGTTATCTCCTTGGACAGACATTAGGAAACTTGTGGCACATCAGTTCTGAAGAGACAAAATTAGATATGAGTTTCAACATGGTTATATAATATTGCTATAGACAGATAAAATACAGTAAATGACGATAAATGTCGTATTTTGTCTGTTTAGGGTCTAAATAACTTTTTTTAACATGCCTCCACTAACAGTTGTTGTTTTGTGTTTTATGTTATCATTCTTCTGGACTAACTTATGGTTTGTGCAACTGTTTTTAAGCGGCATAGTATTTATTTCAACATTGATTGAAACGTACAAGGTATAGTACAATTTAAGACTTAAGGATGGTAAACGTGAACAATCATATTTGGCATTAAAGCTTGTTACTTTTCATGTGTACCAATGGTTGTAATGGTTTAAAATATACATGAAATATACATAGAGTACAATAGCCCTTGAAGGAGGATTAAAATATTCATTCACAAAACTTTTTATATGGTACCTTGGTTTAGTAATTTATTGTTATTTAATAATTATCAACGTACCCACTATGACTTCAACTTTATTGAAGTCCAGGCCTTCTTTGATGTCAATGTTCTTGAAAGCGTTTAACCTTTTCCCTGTTAAACTTCTCCCTATCAGATCAGAATTGTTAGGTCAGCAGGTTTCTCGCATAAATTTTACCAGACTTCATGCCAACTAACGATAACAAGCTAGTTTTTTCGACCAGCACTCCTCTCCCTATGTTGATCTGTAAAAGCAGTCACATCTAGATGTGTATAAGAGACAGTCTCTCCTCTGTCTTAATANNNCCTGTCTCTTATACACATCTAGATGTGTATAAGAGACAGATATATATGTGTGGGTGTGTGTGTGTGTGTTTACGTTTTAAATTTGTATATTGTTTATTCATGCTTAAATCAAGTGTCCACAGTAGTAAATTGTGGTCACTTTCTAATCCAAACTTCCTTTGTTCATAGATGAATAAAGTTTTTATAATATTTCAAATTATTAGAGCTATATATATTGGGTTTAGTTTACCTTTAAAATTTGTATATTGTTTATTCATGCTTATATCAAGTGTCAATAGTAGTAAATTGTGGCACTTCCATAATCCAAGCTTCCTTTGTTTATAGAGGAATAAATTTGTTATATATATTTAATGGACAGTTTGGAGCAGGGAAAATGATTTGCCTTGTTGGTTTCTTCAACACCAAGTAATCTTACCTTCACAGAAAATTGTACAATTTCAAATGGTCAACTTTGCATTATTCCTAACCTCCAGAAGTCTTTCCCCATTGGAGTTAATGGTTTGGTCACCATCAGGTATTACTTTACCAACCCTGTCATTAAGTAACCCCATTTATAATATGTATGGGTAATCTTCATTATCCTCAATTCTAATTATATTTCTGATTATTACAGTTGATTTTGCTAATTCTCTGGGTTAACGCTAACTGATCGCAAAGTCGCCATGGGCGAAAACAATTTTGAATTGCCGAAACAAAACAAAAAACTACTTTAGCCATTTTGGCGAAAGCTTAAAAATAATAAAAATGTTTTTTAAATACTTGATGAAATACATTGTTTCTTTCGTCCGACCTCTCCATGGAAATATTTTTCCGTTGGCACGATCAAGGCCAAGATCTCCAAGATCTGTTAGCGTGCCCCAAATGCCCAAGTGCACACAGCAGAACTAAAGCAGCCGACTGTCTTGTAAATAATGGCTTTCGAGCTTGGAGGTTTTTACTTGAATGCTTGAATGATTTCAATGTCGATGGCCAGGCCAGGCTAGGCCATGTGCGATGGTTAAAAAATCTAATCAGTTATTATCGTTTTATTATAGTCAATTATGAAGATTATATTTAAATGTGTGTGTAATACTTTTTCAACATGAACCATGGGGGGTCACATTTACACTTGGTTATGATTGACTTTCCGCACTATTTTTTGCTGTATTAATCAGCATGATCTACATATGTAATGAGTACACAGAGCTTAGAGTGACGTCGACGACGGTGAAAATGCGGTTTAATTTTCCAACGCGACTGTGATACATTTATTGATCGGTGAAACTTTAAACCAACGACGTATCTTGTATCTTGTTTGCTGACGGTGATTGTGTAGGTTTCAAAGCAGTACAGTTATTAAAAAATTGTAAGCCTAACTGAAATACTCCTTGAATGAATGCATAAAATAAATGTCATTTCTCTCAAGTAGGCCTAGACTATATTCCTTGCTCCATGAGTATTTTTTTGTCTACCTTCACCCATATCATATCAGCTCTGATGCCAATTTTTCAATCTCCTGAGTGAGAACAAACAATCAATCGAGAGGGGGGGGGGTGGTGTCACAAAGCATGTGAGCGTGGGAGGGGGTGATTAGTCTGGGCCATCCACACTAGTAAAGTCCATTGTTTGGGCTGGTTTTTGTGAAAGATAGATTAATGGGCGTAACTGCCAATTTTTACACCTTATTCCCCCAGTTTTTAAATATTAAAAAATCTGTATCTCATTCACCGTTGCCCAGTTTTTCGTCAAACAACTTTTTTCTGTCTAATAGAAAAATCAGTTCTACAACATATCAAAAAAATGTTTTTCCTCCGGAGCCTGATTTTAAGCACCAATTTATCATGAACTAAAAAGGCAAATGCACCCTGAATGCTCTGTGTTTCAAGAAAGTCAGTAAAATGCGATGAAATCTCATCTAAACACCATTAAATCACAAACAACAAACATATACGAATACTATATTTTTGTACCAGTGCATGTTTACTCCATAAAAGGTGCGTCCACACACGCCAACTTACACTACTAACATCCTGTAACGTTCAAACAATACACATATAACTTCTTTAATCTTAAATACATACATAAATACACAAATTTATACATAAATTGAAAATATTATTTTCTTACATCGTTAAATAGGTTATATAATTCTTGTATACATTCATATATAACATTCAAAGCAATATATAAATAATGACTTCTCGAATTTAAAAATATATTATTTTCTTACATCATTTTAAATAGGTTATATAAATATTTTGTATAAATTCTTTATAATGTACGCTTTGATTCCGGTCATCTGTATTGTCAGGAGATCGTAATCATGACCATATACCGTCTTTTAGGCCTACCTAAACCCAAATAAGATTAAACATAAAAGTTACACATAATTAAAACAAGGGCCGAAAACAACACTTCTACATTATTGCAAACTACACAATCATTAAAAATAATACCAAAAAAACAATCAACCTTGTTATAGGTAAAACACAAAGAATAAAAAAAAAACCCAATATTAGATCCAATCAGGGAAAATTCCTATCGGGCCCCAGGGCGACCAAGAGCATAGTGATTTAAATGACTGTCGAAAGGCTCTAAGGTCAAGAGTACTTGATAATTCATAACGATTTTGATATATTTCACATAAAATAGGTAGAACGCCGTAGGCCTACAGTTTGTGCGCAAACTATGGTTGCAAACCCACGTAATATGGTATAGCTACAGTATCTATATATGTAGGCTATATGTTATTATTACTCTAAGGTCAAGAGTACTTGATAATTCATAACGATTTTGATATATTTCACATAAAATAGGTAGAACGCCGTAGGCCTACAGTTTGTGCGCAAACTATGGTTGCAAACCCACGTAATATGGTATAGCTACAGTATCTATTTATGTAGGCTATATGTTATTATTACTCTAAGGTCAAGAGTACTTGATAATTCATAACGATTTTGATATATTTCACATAAAATAGGTAGAACGCCGTAGGCCTACAGTATGTGCGCAAACTACGGTTGCAAACCCACGTAATATGGTATAGCTACAGTATCTATATATGTAGGCTATATGTTATTATTATTATTTTTTTATAGCAAACCAGACATAAAAAAAATATCTTATAGTATAAATACCCCCGGGTAAATTTAATCGTGTGGCGTGGTGACCGCGAATGACTGACAATACCGCCTTCCCGGTATCTAAATCTGTAGGAGTTATCAACAGAATCTAACTTTCAGTTCCCTTTATTTATACCTTGGACCTTATATAAAGCACTTGTTCCTCTCAATTTTTCATATTGTAACATTGTCTGGGGTACTTTTCAATAGAATCTAAAAAAATTTAATAATGCTTTAAAAAGTATAATATATATGATTTCAAAATTGAATGAATTGAATTGAACCCCTACACAGCATATGACTCACACTTACGATGAGATGTAAATTCTCTTCTAAACGTGTAACGAAGTGAATTAACAAAAATTTAGGTCCGGACAGTATCTCTCGCCTTCAGACCCTCCCAGAATTACACTCATTCTATGAAACAAGGCCCCACATCGTCATAGACTTCAAAACAATTAACTTCAGAAGTAAAAAACACTGCGAGTTGATAAACCTTAGCGTGTAAAGCTACAAAGAAGAACATAATATTATCCTGACACAAGGATTACTAACCAATAAAACTTACTTTGCCAATCCTGCGCTCCTTCAGAACTATCCCTACAGAAAAAGACCCATGGAGCACCTTCCAGCCCACTTCTTTACTACTGTCATTAACAAAAAGCGGTACTGTCTATTAAAGCCTTGAAAGCAAGCCTCCAGTCTTTATCAGGCCTAGAATGCACAGCCAAGGCATAAAAAACGGTTTTACTCGTCAATGAACCTCACTCTACAGCCCCATCACAAACACTCCACAACTCCAAAGAATTCACCCTGTTCATGCTCATACTTTTTTGAGCATCGAAAACATGAAGGCGTCTATTGTCCCAAAGTAAGACCAATAAATATCCTTAAACTAGATTTGAACTCGTCACTGAGGACGAGTTAGGTAATCCGCCGCACTTTGACCCTCAATAAGATCACGCGGTGCTGATTGAAAAGTGTCATAAT
>NW_022740685.1:133524-144517 GCF_011630105.1 Anneissia japonica
CAAATACGCGCAAAGATACCTATGTTTGATGCGCATGTACGGCATTGCTATTGGCCAAAAGATGACCGAAAAGAATGCAAATTTGTGAAAACAATGTCAGAAACCCAAAATATGTAAAAAAACCCTAATTTCTAACTTTCATACGTACTGCGCAAGTAAAAGTGCGCGTGCGTAGTGGAAAATTATGAAAAATTTTGAAATGCTCAAAATGGCCTGAAACGTGCTCTAATTTAGTCAAAAAGTAATTTAGAGCATTTTGAAATTTTGACGCATGCGTGCGCGCGCGTTAATAAGCGCACGCGTAAAATTAGGGTACAGTACATTCAACATTAACCCAAAGTTAATGCTCACTTAATACGATTTCGAAATGTCAATTGGTTAGGCTGATATGATGGATAGTGTAATAACGCAAAATTGCGTGTAGTTGACGTCATGCATGACTTAGCGCGGTGAAAAGCTTACCATGACTATTCCAGACCAAGCCAAATGTTCGTTGATAGCGATTGTGCGTAAACTCGTGGCATTTTTTGAGATATTGTGCGAACAAAAATGGAAGGAAAGGTAGAATAAAAAAAAAAAGAAGATCTCGTACAATAACAATAGGTGATCCGCTAACGTTAGCGGATCACCAAATATAAAAGAAATAAAAACGCTTTACATTTAGCATCCAGGTCAACCGAACCTAGACCCCATTACAATGCGGAAAAAATAAAGTACACTGTATAAAATACACAGGCGCCACATACAGTAATAATGCCAACGAGTTTAAAATTGAAACACGACCCAATAGAGACATTCTCCTTTTCGCCACAATCTTTTTAAAATGGTCAACAGCTTCCTCCCACGAAGCATAACCAGACCTGACCTCTAATTCTAACCCCACACTTCCACTGAGCCAGTAGACCATGGCACTGCATTCACCCCAGGAAGCCGATACGTACCTTGCCAATGTCCCAACGACAAACCCTGGGTTTTCAATAAATTAATACAAGAACCATACGCTAACTCAAAATAATTTAATAAAATTAACAAGGAAAAATTTGACGTACGAGACGTCAGAACACAGGTGTGATCATCTGCATACTGAACAAACTTTCATTCCTCCCCTCCAATCGAATCCGAACCTTTCCACAACAAAGAAGTTTAAAATTGGGCCTATATCAATTTCTTTCTTCTGCCCGGCACACTGCACGACTGGTAGGGCCCAACTAAACAGTCCATAACTTTACCTAATCATAAACATCAAAGCTTGGCTAAAATCTGATAATCAACGTTCTACAGGACTAGCTCAGATCACCACCCTTATGTAGCAATTTCATCAGACCACCTTTTTGTAAGCTAGATAAAGCACCAACCTCAAAACACGTATATAAACATCAAGTAATCAACTGAGAGAACCTCCAAAAACTGTATATATAAAGCTCCCCCGGTAGCGCATCCAACCGCGCGAATTATCCTTAGCCACAGAACCCAGTGTCTTCTTCACCTCTTCAAACTCAATACTCCTCTCCAGAATTACCATCTTATCATCGGGCATAGAAGGGCAGATCAGCTCAATGAAATTATCCTGCTTCTCTTCGCCTAGAACCTCACCTCCGTCAGAAAGTCCCCTGTAAAAATAAAAAAAACCTTCGAAATCTGTTTGAACTTAACTTTAATTTCTGCCAGGAATCTTACAAATCAGGAGAATGAAAATGATTGATGATGAACGTTAACCTCACATACAACCCCTCTAATATTTCTCTCTCTCTTCTGCTCCCTACTAATTCTTAGTGAGTGATAACAAATAACTACCTTACATCTCCTCTTGAAATCATCCCATGGCAAAATTTAAAGTTCGCCATAATTTGTACTGAGAAACAAAATCAGCAATCGAAACATTACACTTCCACCCTTTCCCCTCTCCACGCCTCGCGCAATGGCCGACATATCCGCGCAATCACCACACAGTCATGGTCAGAGCAATGACACATAAAAAGGTGAAAAGGTAGCTGAAGCATACAACTCCCCTTCGCTGCTGATGCCCATGATGTGAACAAAATTGATCAAATGGATTGAAAAGTTCACAAAAATGTGACAACTCTGCAGAACCACGAAAAGAAAACAAGAGTCAGAAAACACAATTAAAACCGCCCTCTAACAAACAAGGAATAGCCGGAGAAACCCACCTCACCAATGAATTAGCGAAGATGTTTCTGGAAGCTGGATCATTTGGAGCATAAATGCAACAAAGCTGCGGTTTGGTGCGGCAGGATCGGTTTGGTTTTCCAACCTTGAGTTCAGGGTTTGAATCCCTCGATGTGCATTTTGCTTGTGTCATTGAGCAAGGCTTTTTATCTACATTGCTTCTCTCCACCCAGGAGTATAAACTGCCCTGTTTTTTGTGGTGTACTGTAGTCAGGGCTCTCAGGTTAGTTTCATGGTTGCATTGCTAGCCAGCTTTGTTGTTGTCTATTCACATGGCTGCTGTGTTGTTTTCTTGCTTAGGGTGGCCTAGCTGCCTGCTTTTTGTTATGCAAGTGTTGAAATATTCTACACTAGCTTTGAATTGCTTTTTCTAGTAAAAGTCTAAGGCAGGCTAGTAAACATGTGTCTCTGACTAACTGTAGGTGATATTCTTAAATCACTAAATATTTTTTCACCTTCGTTCTAGGCGTGGTGGAAAGCACATACTACGTAGAGCTACTCAGACTTAGTTGAGTCTTACTCACCAACACCAATGTCTGTTTAATCATTAGGTGAAACACCAATAACGCCACCAAATAACGAGACCATTGGCAAATAATACATCTTGTTACACCCTTGCTCATGTCAACCAAACATTAAAGCTTGCTATTGGGAATGCGATCTCTTCAAAATAAGACAGCTCTGAACAATCTATTTGTGCAATAGCTGAAACTTGGCATTCCAAAGGCGAAACTTCTACTATATCTGCATGTAAACCTGAAGGATTTACTTTTGAAAGCTTCCCTAAGGATATTCGAAGATTTGGTGGTGTTGGAATCTTATCAAGGATTCCCTTTCTGACCAAAAGAGTTTAAAAGGGTTTGATTCCATCGAAGTACAGTATGCGAAGCTGAATTCCAACGACCTAAACCCATTTACTCTTGTTAACATATATAGACCTCCTTCTGGCCAGTTCACTATCAATAAGATTTCAGATAGTTTTCAATCCTTGAGCGTTATTCACTCAGTGACGATTTAATTATCATTGGTGCTTTGAACATTCATGTTGATCAACACTCTCATTCTCTCACTCGTTAATTTCATGAAGTCACTGATTCATTCAACATGATACAAACTGTGAATTCGCCAACTCATAATCATGGCCACATTCTTGATCTAGTTGTTACAAATGCACCAAGTTTAACTTTATGATCACATGTCCAGAAGTACAGTATCACATGTCTGATCATTTTATCGTCCATGTTGAACTTGATGTTACGAATCCTGCTCACAAAAGCACTGAAGTGACTTACCGTAATTTTAATAACATTAATACACTCGAATGTAGAATATCTGAGTCTAAATTTCACCGATAGTGAGAATTGTAATACTATTATTATTAAATACAATGCAGCTCTTTTCAAGCTGATGGATGAAGTAGCTCCAGAAAAGTAGAAAACTGTTATAAATCGTTTAAGCTCAGCTTGGTACGATGATTCTTCCCGGTCATCTAAGCGCCGTAAGCATGCGCTTGAACGTAAGTGGCTAAAAGTTAGTTAGATAAAGATCATGCCAAATTTAAAAATCAGTGTGCCATATATCACCAGATGCTGAAGCTAGTAAGTCTAATTATTTCAGTTCACTTGTTGAACGCTGTGGTAATAACCAGCATAAGTTGTTCCAAATCACAAACCGGTTGCTTGGTACAGTAGATCCCATTAAAGACAGTTCTTTCTCCTTCCATCAGAGATTTCCAACTTACTTGTGACTTCAAGGAATTCTTCATTGAAAAGGTTTTTAAGCTTAGGAGTCAGTTACCTGTTTCTTCTGTCTTAGATGTCGTCATCGAGCCTGTTCAAATTCAACATGTATTTACGTCATTTACCATTCTAAATGATGACACTATTGTTAAACTCATTAGGTCAATGCCTGATAAAATGTGTAAACTTGATCCTACAGTATTCCAACTAAAATTTTGCACTCCATCAGTTCTACAATGGTGCCCATTAAGAACTATGGTTAATTGATCGTTATCTTGCTGTGTTTTCCCTGAAGTCCTTAAAGCTGGACTTATTCGTCTGCTTCTTAAGAAACCTTCTTTTGGAGATATTGTCTAATTACTGCCTATTGCATTTGTTTCCAATGTAATCGAAAAATTGTTTCTCTTTTATCCATTTCAGTTGGCTTATCGCAAACTGCACAGCACAGAATTTGCCATTTTAAGAATTCATAATGATATCATGCTTGCAATAGATGAAGACTGCTGTGTCCTTTCAGTTTATTTAGACCTGTCAGCTGCATTCGATACAATCAGTCAGTCATTCGATTCTTATATTACTGTCCTCCATATAGGTATTAAGGGCACCACACTTGCTTGGTTCAATTCTTACATGGTTTCAAGAAAGCTAGTTGTTTGTATTAATCAGTCAACTTTTACGTACCTCAATGTTGATTATGGTGTGCCACAGGGTTCTACCCTTGGTCCATATTGTTTCTGCTTTACATGGTCATTGAGTAATATCATTAAGAATTATAACATCATTTATCACATTCTGTGCTGATGATACTCAGCTGCATCTCAGTTTCAAACCCAATCAGAATGGATGTGATCACGCCACATCGATCTTGGAAGAATGTATTAAGGATGTGCTTACCCCTTTCAGGCCCGAACGCGCTTTAAGCGCTCTCTAATTATTGTCATCAATTAATTATTTAATTAACAATAATAAAAAAAAAAAAAAAACGTATGTGCCCACCGGTAGTTTAGCAAGCTGTTATTTTATATTATCATTAGAACCATTGCTAGGGCATCGCTTGTCGGCCATTTGGCTAAGATCATGTGTAGTATCTGTTCTTTTCAGCTTAATATCTGAAACGCTAAACTCATTCTCAGGCCAAAATGAGTTTTTGTTATAATGGCATAGAACATATCATTTACTTTAAAATGACAGTTAAATGAACTCAATCGGGTGTCGGAAGCAAAGTTATGACCGTTTGAATAATTGTCATCTTATCAACTTTCTTAAATCAACTTTTGAGAAAAATGCTTTTTCAGCAAGTTTCTATTCATTTTTCACTAGCTCTAATCCGAAAATGACAAAATTTTACCTCTTACAGTTGGAATTTTGAACTCAAACTTCAGGAATAGTAAGATTAAAAGTTATACTTTATTATTATACAAAATCCCAATTTACACAAAATTCACATTCTACGCCCTATTCTGGCTATTGAGGCTTGTTTCTAAATAGAGTGCGGTGCGAGTTTACAGCCCTTTTGTGAACTTGGGTCACGAATTACTAAATAGGAATTTGCCAACATTTCTTTCAAATTTTACAAAAATACATAGTTTACAATTGTGATGTTTTTTGTGTACATTAACGTATATCTTAGATTATATTCAGTATATAATTATTTATTTCAAATGTGTTAAAGTCAAATATTATATGGAATTAATGACCATGAGCATTTCCAACACTGTTAGTTTAGCAAGATGTTGTTTTATAATATTCGTATCATATGAACCATTGTTTGAGCATCGCTTCTCGCTTCATTGCTTCACTTCCAGGATCGGCCAATCCTCCTAACTATAAAAATAAAACAGAATCCACATATTACTAATTTACATAATAATGATACTTATATGGATGATCAAGAGTTTCTGTTGAAAATTACTAAATTAACATATGCCAAAACTTCGTAAATGTTTTACGAAAATACATAGTCTACAATTTACGTTTTTTTCTGTACATTAACATATATTTTAGGATATATTCAATATATAATTATTTATTTCAAATGTTTTAAAGTCAAATATTATATGGAAATAATAAATTTGAGCATTTCCAACTCCAGTAGCTTAGCAAACTGTTATTCTATATATTAGTATCATTGGAACCTTTGCTAGGGCCTTTTGTGTAGTATCTGTGGGCTGAAGGAAATCGGGGAATTACGATAAACGTGCTCATTAGTACTACAAATAGAACAAACAATGTCGTTGTAACAATCTAGGGTTACATGACCCAATGGAAAGCATCGATTGCACTTCTTGCGATCACAATATCGGATCATATGACCCTCCTATCCATGCAAGCAAGTGTGTGGCTGACCCCAATAAGACACCAAACAGTCCCTTGAACCTATGCGAACTTGTGACGGGATAGTCTTAAGCTCTAACAGATATTGTCGATTGCCATTCAAAACACTTGGAAAAGCACGATGAGACAGCATATGCAACTGCAGAACCTCACCATACCTGGACAATACACATCTGACAACACTATCTGGAACTTCAAATTCTGTTTTACTCACAGTGCATTGAGACCTTGTTTATGTGCTATAGCAAATTTATATACATTACATTATAAATGGGTACCTGGTGGGGTTGCCTGCTACTGCACCAATATGGCAGCAACACTTAAGCAACGGAATAGGTGCTATATAAATACTAAAATAACAAATAACAAAATAACACAGACACCTTCAAGGTCCACCGCTCCAGACAGTACCGACCTGCCATTGCCACGCCTAACACTCCAAAGCGATAAATCTAGGCGCAACAATATGCCCACCCTGGCCACCAATTTTTCTGGAGATACCACCCCAATAGGCACTCCCGCCCCATTCCTTAGATCAAAAATAATGCTCCTGAAAAGAAACACAATGAACCTCTTATAAATAGACCACGTCTTATTGTTTTCTCTCAACAAATAAAAATATCTGAGCCCTCGTGGAGGAATCTCTGAATCCATTAACATTTAAAGAAGAAAAACAACCATGATGAAGAAAACAACCACAAAGAATACATTACGGTGAGAAAGTTGAATGAACTGCCTGAGTAACGATGTACTTAAAACGTAGTCAGCATGCCACTGAGACAGGTGGGGGATGAGGTCTGAATGCCTCGGCACCTTAGTCCTCCAATCACAGTGTAACCTAAAATCATCTTTTTCGTTCCATGCCTCTTAGCTATGTGGTGAGCATAAGCTGCCCACGACGAGAATGAGGTCTTTAACAGCCTTTGGGCAAGAAATTTCCAACCAGCTCTCTTTGGCTAACCTTGAACTCTTTAGCTTCAGCCGGGCCTTGATGCGCCGCGCTGACTCCCGCTTACTGCCATCTTCCCATAGACAAACCTTGATGAGACTCATCAGTGACTAAAGATGACTGCACAGGAACAAAACCATCTCACAATCCCCCTACATAACTTTTGCCTCTGTGCCATCTGTGCCTGCCTCATGGAAATGAAAAACACTGCCAGCTGATAAACTTTTCTGACCAAGAGCAACTTGCAAAATAGTCATCTTTATTATAATTGTTGCATTGTTTATCATGCCCTGTCATTGTCCAGTGTGTGGGTACCACCAGTAAAACTTTCTACATTTATTATTAGGCCTACTACTGTTGTTAGGCTTGTGGTAGATCTATGTACTCTGTTTACCTCAGCTGTCTGTTCAGTGCTATCTGGAATTGTGGTTGGTCATCCATTATAATAAGAGTATCAACGTTATTAAATACCAGAATCCCATCAAAATCCCACCTGTGTCTCAACCCAACATTTCCTTGAACCTATGCGAATTTGTGGCAAGATGTTAGTCGTTAGCTCTATTAGGTATGTTTGGTTGGTATTCCAAGCACATACAAATTCACAATGTGACAGCATATGTGACTCCAGAACACACACCTGACAACACTATCTGGATGTTCAGATTCTCCATACAACACAGTTACTGTCACCATACTCTATAAGCTTTAATATCCACAAAAATACGTAGTCTAAAATTCAGGTTTTTTCTGTACATTAACATATATTTTAGGTTATATTCAATATATAATTATTTATTTAAAATGTGTTAAAGTCAAATATATGGAATTCATCAACTTGAGCATTTCCAACACCGGTAATTTAGCAAGCTGTTATTTTATATTATCATTGGAACCATTGCTGGGGCATCGCTTCTCAGCCATTATATTATCATTGGAACCATTGCTAGGGCATCGCTTCTCAGCCATTTGACTAAGATCATTTATTTATTTATTTATTTATTCTGTCTTTCTACTGCATGCACTTTCAGTACTTGTGTACTGTTTTTCAAAGTGGTACAGTTTCATAAAATACAAAAGTTAAAAGAAAAGTAATTAAAAAACATACATATATATAAATAGATATCATAATAAAAGTGATTAAGAATTAAAAGAGTTTTAAAAAAATATAATAGACATTTTCATGAAATTTGTTGTTGTTGTTTCGTGTGGAAGTTCATTCCACAACATTGTTGAACGATATCTGTTCTTTTCAGCTTAATATCTGAAACGCTGCTCATTGAGTAGCTTCTATATTAAACTGATTTTTGAAATTAGGCCATGGAGTAGGAGCTTGCTCCGTCCTGGCCACGGGTTGGCCTGGTATTGCAGTACCTCCAGGATCGGCCCACCCTCTTCACTGAGGGAAATATTAAAAGAAAAACAGAATCGACATAATACTAACCATTTGTAGGGCATCGCTTCTCGGCCTTTTGGGTAAGATCATGTGTAGTATCTGTTCTTTTCAGCTTAATATCTGAAACGCTGCTCATTGAGTAGCTTCTATATTAAACTGATTTTTGAAATTAGGCCATGGAGTAGAAGCTTGCTCCGTCCTGGCCACGGGTTGGCCTGGTATTGCAGTACCTCCAGGATCGTCCCATCCTCTTCACTGAGGAAAATATTAAAGGAAAAACTGAATCGCCATGCATAGTTGCATAATACTGTAATGATGCTTATAAAGAGTTTGCGCCTGTCGTTTTAAACAAACTGCTGATACCTATTATACATTAGGCCTACTTGATTTAAACATTAACAAGTTAAAGGTTTGAGTGATATAAAGACCAGGTTATCTATATCAGTGGTACAGTCTGAGTGCATCTGTGTTTGCTTTTAGAATTAATAGGTTTTTTTGCTGATTGTGGCCATTTTTGTTCATATGCAAATGTGACCCAAGCTCACAAAAGGGCTGTAAACTCATTCTCAGGCCAAAATGAGTTTTTATAATGGCATAGAACATATCATTTACTTTAAAATGACATTTAAATGAACTCAATCGGGTGTCTGGAAGCAAAGTTATGACCGTTTGAATAATTGTCATCTTATCAACTTTCTTAAATCAACTTTTGAGAAAAATACTTTTTCAGCAGATTTCTATTCATTTTTCACTAGCTCCCCCACGAAAATGGCAAAATTTTACCTCTTTGGAATTTTGAACTCAAACTTCAGGAATAGTAAGATTAAAAGTTATACTTTATTTATTATACAAAATCCCAATTCACACAAAATTCACATTCTATGCCCTATTCTGGCTATTGAGGCTTGCTTCTAAATAGAGTGCGGTGCGAGTTTATAACCCCTTTGTGAGCTTGGGGCACAAATTACTAAATAGGAATTTGCCAACATTTCTTTCAAATTTTACAAAAATACATAGTTTACAATTATGATGTTTTTTGTGTACATTAACATATATATCTTAGATTATATTCAGTATATAATTATTTATATCAAATGTGTTAAAGTAAAATATTATATGGAATTAATGAACTTGAGCATTTCCAACACTGGTAGTTTAGCAAGATGTTGTTTTATAATATTTGTATCATATGAACCAATGTTTGAGCATCGCTTCTCGCTTCATTGCAATTACTTCCAGGATCGGCCAATCCTCCTAACTATAAAAATAAAACAGAATTCACATATTACTAATTTATATAATAATGATACTTATATCGATGATCAAGAATTTTTGTTGAAAATTACTAAATTAGCATATGCCAAAACTTCGTAAATGTTTTACAAAAATACATAGTCTACAATTTACGTTTTTTTCTGTACATTAACATATATTTTAGGATATATTCAATATAAAATTATTTATTTCAAATGTGTTAAATCAAATATTATATGGAAATAATAAATTTGAGCATTTCCAACACCAGTAGTTTAGCAAACTGTTATTTTATATATTAGTATCATTGGAACCTTTGCTAGGGCCTTTTGGGTAGGATCATGTGTAGTACCTGTGCGCTGTAGGAAACCTGGCAATTACGATAAACGTGCTCATTAGCACTACAAATAGAACAATCAATGTCGTATCGGGGTCCTGAGAACATACCCAGCGTATTTCAACGACAAATGCGGGATGAGGTCAGCAGGCCTGGAAGACCTTTTCCGACACGCCCTTACCAGACAATCCACCATGACAGCCTCTTTCCCATGTTTCTTCGACATATGATCCACATATGCTTGCCAAAAAGAAAAAGAACATTTACTGCAACCCTTCGGGCAACTGATAACCAAACCTCTCTTCTTGGCTAACTTAGAATCCTCTAATTTATCCAGGGCCTTTTTGCGCCGTGCCGTCTCAGCATCTACCGGCCCCATTACCTCATCATCTGAAGATGCCTGATCACTAACAATCGTCAGATTCCGATCCTCAGAGTCTGGTAAAGACCCCCCCTCACAGTTGGCCCACGAAAACTGACCACCCTCACTTTCCACCTCCGGACCCTCCGCTGACTCATAGCCAGCTGCACCGCTCTCCACAACACCATCTTCCCTCACGACACAATCCTCCTCCACGACCACACCCTTCTCTACCACAACCTTCTCCACAGATCCCCTGAACTCCCACCCCCTCTTGATGAATCTCTTCTGTACCTTCATCTACTCCATCCTACTTAGGGAGCGTCGCCAAATTATCCTACCGCGGTAAGCCTTAATCTACCGCACCGCGGTAGACACAAGGCTGTATATGCAGAAAATTTGCATATCACATTGCATACAAGTCTACCGCGGTAGATAG
>NW_022740685.1:146824-150297 GCF_011630105.1 Anneissia japonica
TTCAATTGTGTTAGTTCGTGAAATAAAAAAAGCGCGTCAAAATACGCGCTGTTGTCGTTAAGGACTTTTTGTGTGGTAAAGAATACAAAATTGCTTGACAACCAATACGCGCTCGATTTGAGTGACGCGCTACTGTGATTTCACGAACTAAGAAAATCTACTCTGATTGTGTTAGTTCATGATGTGAGCGACGATTTCAAGCGCCCTGAGCATCTTACATTTGATGGATATGTGCGCTATATATAACTACACTATTATTATTATTATTATTATCTCCGATTCAGTGGCGGCTCTAGGATATATTTTCGGGGGGGTGGGGGCTAAGTTGTCCGACAAGGGGGACTTGAGATCGTAGGCTCGAGCTGGAGGAAGGGGTTGAGAGGAGGTTCCCCCTTACAAATGAGATTTTTTTAAAGAATATCAAACTCTGGATGGTCGAAAATGGCGCTCTGAGACCGTGACAGACATGTGTTGGCTTGGCGTGGACCTATATTTATATGTTTTATGGTCTGACTGCCCGACGAGCTTTGTCCGGCAGGGGGGCTTGACCTGTCCGGTGGCTGTCTCTTATACACATCTAGATGTGTATAAGAGACAGGCATAGAGTAATTGGAAAAACCTTGCCTTGGGCATTGGATAATTAATACTCCATGCTCGCGGTAGTCAAGACACGCTCCATTGAGTAAATCTTGCTATAGCTGATTACCGCAGTTAGCCTTGCTACCGCAGGAAACTCTCCTTTACCGCGGTAGGATAATTTGGCGACGCTCCCTTATCACCCCGAGCTTTAGCGCTGAAGGAAACCGGGCAATTACGGAACACGAAAAACATCATTGCTACAATCTAGGGCCACATGACCCAATGGAAAGCATTGATTGCACTTCTTGCGATCACAATATCGGATCATATGACCCTCCTATCCATGCAAGCGTGTGGCTGCCCCAATAAGACACCCAACAGTCCCTTGAACCTATGCGAACTTGTGACGGGATGTTAGTCTTAAGCTCTAACAGATGTTGTCGATTGCCATTCAAAACACTTGGAAAAGCATGATGAGACAGCATACGCGACTCCAGAACCTCAACTTACCTGGACAATACACACCTGACAACACTATCTGGAACTTCAAATTCCACATACAACACAGTGACTGTCACTCTACTGTCATACGGCCTAATATTCGGGCACGAAACCAACTAATACCCAACTCACTTGCCACATGACGGCAAATGACAGGCAACTTATTAGTTGCTGAACCGCAACCATCTCATCTAACCTCAATCCAGCCCGTCTAAGATCAGCAAAAACCACACCATCATCATAACAGAATTTCAGAGAGGCTGTCCTCATTGTAGGAACCAGAATGTACTACTGTAATAAAATGTGTACCAACAGTACAATACTATGCTGGCGCAGGATGTGACGGAGGGAGCAAGGGTTAGAGCCAGGGTTAGATTTTTGGAGGATGTGGAGAAAAGTTCAAAATATTTCTTTGGAACGGAAAAGCGTAGGGGGGATGAAAAGATCATTTGTTCTGTTAGGGATTCGGATGGAATGTTTAGTTGGTCCGTTCCAGTCATGTAGTGTGCCTGGGCGAAGGCTTCAGTCCAATTTGGTGTTGTTGAGGGATGTGGTGGAATATGCGTCTCAGTGTAGTTTGTCGTTGGCTTTAATTTCTTTTGACCAGGAGAAGGCGTTTGATAGGGTTAGTTTTGGGCTTCTTTTTTGGGTTTTAGAGAGGTTCGTGTTTGGGAATAACATGATGAGGTGGTTGCGTTCCATGTATTTTTATTTAGTACATAGTTGTGTTATGGTTAATGATTTTGTTTCGGATTCTTTTCCAGTGACGCATGGGTGCTTACCTAAGTAAAGTTTACCTCAGTTTAGATTTCAACCTAGCATGTGCAACCGTATCAAACACATTTTCGGCAGTCTAAATATATCACGTCCATAGGATGCTCGTCAGCAAGAGATTTTTCAACTTCACGAAAAAGTTCTAGTAGTTGAGTAAGACAAGAACGTTTAAAAAGTATGGAAACAATGCTGATGAATTGAAAGAAAGTTATGGCCCTCTCGATGACTCATAATTCCTTTTGTAATCATTTTCTCAAGCATTTTCCTGGTGACAGAGGTTAAGCTTACTGGATGATAATTCAATTGGTCAAATTTGGAGCCACTTTTAAATGTTGATGTAACGACGTTGTCCTTCCAGACTACAGGTATTTTTCCTGTCATCAAAGACTTCTTAAAATAACCATATAGGATGGGACAAATGATCACAACACTCTTTTAGAACTTTGGGATGGATGCCATCGGGTCCCGAGGATGATGATTCACAGAGATTCATAATAATGCATCTTGCATCTTCAATGGTAAAATCCACATCAGTTAAAAGCAAATACAAAGGACATGGTAGGAATAACACTAATGTCTTCAGACACACTAAGAAACGTCTCATTCATCAACTCACTTGCTTCCTGATTTGTTGTGGTAAATGATCCATCCAACTGTTTTAATTTCGTTACACCTTCCTTAATTGTAGTTTGACTGCGAATGTAACTGTAAAAAGCCCTCTGGTTTTTTTTTGCGTTACACGCAATATCCTTTTTAAATTTTGCTTTTGCTGACCTACAGCAAAAGTGGCATTTCTAGCCCTGCAATAATATTAATATCTTTTGGTAGATCTATGCCGTCTATACCGTTGCCATTCAGCCTCGGTTGCACTTTATTTCATCCACTTGTGTTTGGTCTAGTGTAGGAACATAATCCTCAACCAAACAGGTTTATCTTAGAGTGAAAAGTTCCCCACATACCATCTACTGATTTGTTTTCAAATAAACATTCCCAGTTAACATCAGCTAGTTGTGCATTCATAGAAACAAATTCACCGTTGAAGAAATTAAATTTTGAATACACTTCATCGCTAAGGTCAACATAGCCTTCTAATAAGAAATAAAAATTTTAACTGTGTGATCGCTTTTGCCGACAGGTACATCAAACCTTAAATTTTCCACATTAAGGTTACTCTTACTAAAAACCAAATCAAGTAAAGATGGTTCATCATTTCCTCTTACTTACACAAGTAAATTAAATTGTGCAACATGTTGAAACTTCAGAAATTCCAGAAATTTCTGCTGTTCACTAAATTCATCACATTGTGTTGACAAACTTTCCCAATCGATATCTTTGAAATTAAAGTCACCGCAAATAAGCTTCTGATTAGTTTTGTAATTGTTGAATTTCAATAACGAATCTCAAATTTTCTGGTTGTGCTCGCTTGAAGAATTAGGGCTACGATATATGTACATGCAATTAAAGCAGTCCTTTCACCATATTTTAGGATACAAGCAATGACCTCGGTGTTGCTCCACACTTCATTAATTACAATTTCAGAAACAAATAATAATAATAATATAGAAATTTATATAGCGCCTTTTGCCAAAGGATACAAGGCGCTTAGAAAAGGTTTATTG
>NW_022740685.1:150366-165948 GCF_011630105.1 Anneissia japonica
GTAATAGGGCACGAACAACATTATGACAGGTTTCAAAATCAAGAAATTTGCGGATGCGGGACAAACAACGAATCTGCCAATTTATGGACCGAGAAAGGTGTGTTATATGAGTAGTCATATTCATTTCATGGTCGAAAACAACCCCAAGATTTCTGATAGTTGGTGAGTGTCTAATAATGTGACCGTCAAAATGGAAAACAAGATTTTCAAGGATTTTATAGTGATAATTTGAAGAAGTAATGAAGAATTCAGTTTTACCACTGTTAAATTTCAATTTATTATGGATCAACCAGGATTGTAATTATTTTAGATAATCTGAATAAACAACAAGCAGCGTCACCAGGGGTGTTTGGGTTAAGAGATAGGTACAGCTGAATATCGTCAGCATAGATATGATACAAAATTGAATGCCGACGGATAATGTCACCAACGCAATGAATGTACAAAGAATCCTTGTGTACTAGGATTTAACACCAGCCCACCATCGCTAGGGACTCTTTCTCTTCTATAGACTAAATACAAGTTGGTATCGAAAAAGGTAACTGAATCATGACAATCTGCCATTTTAGTCTCGGTAATAAAAATAAGATGAACCATAAAGATAAATTTTATTAGTTAATCCATCAATATTCGTGTAAATACATTTTAAGTGTTTTGGTGTATAGGAATTTGCTTTTGGTGTGATAAATCCTGGAGGTTTTCCTCCACATGAACTTCCATAAGTACTCCCTTTCTGATTATCCATCGTTTTTCCCTGACCCCTTGGCTTTCGAGCTCCAAGTGTTTTGGTCTCTATCTTGTGCAAGTTTTTTTTTAGCTTTTCTCTCCTTTTGGGTACGATCAGGAAACATATGAACTTGATAAAATTCAACAGAGTTTTGTAGCTTTTCTCTCGAATTAATTGACAACAATTTAAATTTCATACCTTCTGCAAATATTACTTTGAGTAGTCTAGATTTGGTGGTACAGTAGTAGTATTAGGATTATTAGTACGGATCCTAAAAGCGGTTAAAATGTCAACATTAACACCAGCAAATAACGCAATTCTTTTGACTGTCTCAATGTCGTCCTCTTTTCTTTTAACAGGCGTTAACTTTAATATCTGACTCCTTTAGACCCTGGATAATAAGGTTGGGTTTTCTAGCCTGTTGCTCTTCCCATTCAGTTTTAAAATCGTTTAGTTTTTCGTGCACAGCAGAATTAAAATCTACGTTATCTTTATAATCGGTCTTAGTTTCTAACTCACAAACACGTTTAGCAATATCCTTTAAGGAACTATTGATTGACGCAAAACGCTCCTCTAAGGTATTGAGAATATGTGAACCTCTAAAGAAATTAGCAATTGAACCCTCAGTTTCTCTACAACCAAGACAGATAAACAGGGGAGGGGGAGGAGTCTTCTTCCGTAAATTTTTAGTTTCTGTTACAGTTGGCAGGGAGTCTCCTAGGCTCACGTATTATGGTCTGCCGTGGGCAGCCTGCCTGAGGGTTTAACGCTTTGTTATTACAGTATTTGTTATGTAATCATTAGTTGCGTTAGCTCTTAAATCAAAAAGGAGTACTGTTCTTTACTTTTCAAACTATAACAGAAACTAAAAATAGGCTTCCAGTGGGAGCGTGTGTCTACTGCCTTATACAGGAGTTTTTGTTTTTTTAATTTTATTTTATGTTCTTCAATATGCAGATGTGTGTATTATTGTAGTGTATCTGGATTTTTCATGAAAATGTTCTTTCATAACAATATTCTGTATTGGCCTACTACTATATTACACTAAAAACGACTTTAAAAATGAGTAACTCTTGGAGTTACCATGTTATGTCGTTGATCACGAAGAGTACTACCATGTTCTAAAGGACGTCCTTCAAATGACAGTAAAAGGCGTTTGTGGCGAACGCGTGCTGCATCTCTATAATGCATGTTCAATTTTCGAACGCAATTCAATTGTCAATAGAGCGCCCCCTACCTCGTGGTAGTAGTACCCATTAACCGGATTTACCATTTTCTGCCATCTTTAATTGCTACATCATGACATAGTGTCTACGCCCCCGTTAGGGGCAGTAGACACAAAAACCAAACAAAAGGGAACTACTAAACCTAGGAACAAACCTAACTACACACTACACAGAAGAAAGCCAAAGTAAAGGAAAACACTGAAAACAATGCAAATCCACACTATCTAACAAACAAAGGTGAACGAACCAAATCGTGAGCAGATGATTTTAAAACAAAACTAGTATGGTGACTTGCCAAGTGTGGAACAAGATCCAAGCGTCTGATAGCACGAAATTTGCATGATCTGACCGGGCAACTTATCATAACTTCTGCCTCTGGGTGCTCCTTATCTATATGATTAATGAACGATTCTCAAGAGGAATAAGGCATCTACGCCTTACACAGCAGGTAATCCCAAGACCCCTCTCCTTGGTAAACCTAGAAGCCTGGAGCTTCTTCCTCGCTGCCAAGATCTGTTTACGTTCAAACGCCTTCCCATCAAATTCACCGTCCAACGAACCATTGGAGTCATCAATAACTAAACTTTGCTCTGTTGAGTCTGTAAGAGGCCCCATCTCGGAATCTGCCCACACATCACTACTACCTTCATCTGGATCCACCTCAATCTCCTCCTTTGACACAACTTCCCCGACCCCATTCTTTCCCACAGCAATAACCTTCCGCACAACCCCATCTTCTTCCTCAACATCCTCCAATACCTCCGCTCTACCATGAGCCCTCGCGCAGAAGGAAACTGGACAGTTCGGAAAACATGACCCGAACCATTACATATTGTGCAAACAATGTCATTCTTGCAGTCAGATACAACATGACCCAGCTCCAAACATTTGCTGCACTTTCGTCTAACACACTCCCGAATCAGATGACTTTCATCACCACATCGCAAACACGTATGAGGCTGATCCCAATACGACACCGAACAATTGTGTGTCCCAATACGAAGCTGAGACAGGATGTCTGACTTCAACTGCAACACAATCTGCCTATTCCCCATTAAGATACTAGGATACTGACAATGCGATAGCATTCGAGAATTTAGCACCTTGCCAAACTTTGACAGAACACGCTCAACCACCACATTTGGCACTTCCTGCTCGACATACAAAACCGTCACCGTAACCCTACTATCATTCAACTGGCCCAGACACCAGTCTTCCCAATTCACCTGCTGCACGTCGACAAATCACAGGAGTCTTAAAGGAAACAACAAATGAACCATCAGACAACGATTGAACCCCAACAACCTCTTCCAATTTAGGACCCGCATGCCAATCAGCAAATAGAGTCTCCACTCCAACCTTGTCCTTATACTTCAAACTAAGGGACGCAGCCCTCCGCATTTTCCTAGTCAGTACTCGAATATACTTCAATATGCAGAATAACAGCTTCATTAGCCAAAAGGCCGTATTCCGGTCTGCTGTGGCCAGCCTGCCTGAGGGTTTAATGCTTTGTTGTTTTTGGTCTGTTATTTAATCATTAGTTGCGTTAACTCTTAAATCAAAAAGGAGTATCTGTTCTTTTCAGTTTAATATCTGAAACGCTGCTCATTGAGTACCTTCTATATTAAACTGATTTTTGAAATTAGGCCATGGAGTACCTAGCCTGCTTTGTCCTGGCCATGGGTTGGCCTGGTATTGCAGTACCTCCAGGTAAAAGAAAAACAGAATCGACAGTACTAATTTACATAATAATGATACTTGTCAAAAGTTTGCGTTCTGTCGTTTTAAACAAACTACTGCTATTACTTTATTATACCGAATACCGATCAATTAATTAAAAAATGAACAAGTTAAAAGTTTGAGTGATATAAAGACCAGGTTATCTAAATCAGTTGTACAGTGCATTAAACTGTAAATTACATAAATTTATGTTTTTGGGAATTTATTTAACTAATGACCTGAAATGGCGAGAAAATACAACTAAGTGCATTAAAAATGCTCAACAGCGACTCTACTTCCTGAGGAGACTTAAATCTTTTCGGGTTAGTAGTAATATTATGTCAATTTTTTACAAGTCCGTTGTTCAAAGCGTTCTTTTATATTCTATTGTTGTTCGGTATTGTGGTTCTACCGAGGCTGACCGAAATGACCTCAGACGTATCATTAAATATGCCTCTCATATTATCGGTCACAACTAGGACGATATTGAGGACATATTTAATGCTAGGATGTTAAAAAAAATAAAATGTATAATTGAGGATCCAACACACCCTGGTAACTCTCTCTTTGAATTGCTTCCCAGTGGTAGAAGATATTGTTCAATTTATGCTCGTACAAGTAGGTACCAAAAGATTTTCTTTCCATCAGCCATCCGGGCCCTCCATACAATTCAATAACACTGTTACTCTGATATTTCTCTCTTTAGTGCTACTTCGTCTGTTGTGTTGTACTTTAGTTGTAATGTGAAAAAGAGCCACAGTAATTTCTATGTAATGTAATGTAATGGGAGCGTTGCAAATGACAATAAATTGACATTGAAACCTCCTTTCACTCGAATCTGTTTATAACAAAATGAATAACAACTATCTGTGTTTGCTTTTGGAATTAATATATAACATATATTTTAGATCGTTGAAAAAATTAATGTCAGCTTCAGCTTTTCTTACTTGTTTGCGGAGTTTTTCAATTCTTATGCAATCTTGTTTACAAACATCACTGTTGTTGTGTAAATCATGAATGATATACCCAAACTATCGACAAGAAACTAAAAGCAACACAAATATAAGTGCAATAAACAAAGATTTAATTAAAGAAATATCAGATATGTTTCTTCTGTATCACACAGATATCTTCAGTGAACAAAATAAAACAAAAAGAACCTACACTACTTATACTCAGACGAGATGGTAGATTGAAATGCAGGTGATTAGATATTTGTCTCACTGTCAACTCGTAAGAAAGTTACAACGTGGCAGATTGTTCCATTATGCATACAGTGATTTTGTAATGCTGCACTTGTTTGTTGAGTGATGGCTCAGTCCATTTAATATGGAGCGCCTCTTTAATTTTTAGTTGGAAACTTGTTATTGGCCTGATCAGGCAGAATCTCTTTCATGGAATAATACATGATTTGCGATGATCAATATAAAAAAACTATCACAATTTTCAACTTGTGAACTCTACACTTAGGTGACTTCTAATGCATATGCCATCGAGTACCTCCTGAAGTAAGCCAGTGGTCTATTGCTGGCTCTGGATCGAATTCTGTGATGCTTCGACCATCAATTTGCGCAAGAATTAAATCTTGCATGGTGTCCTGATTCATCCTTGCTCTCTGGGCTGTCTTTAAAAGGTTCATAGCTGAGAAGGTTTTCTCACATGTTGCAGTAGAAACGCTCATACTTAGCATCAGTTCAACTACTTTTAGAACAGCAGGAAAGGCTGGTGGGGCATCCAGCAACAATTGGGTGTAAACTGCAAGTGGTGTCTTTTGCTTGTAGGTCTCATTTATGTGTGCCTTGAAAAGGGAAAACTGATCCATTGTTGACTGTTGCTCCTCTTCTTCTGATATTACATGATAGTCATGGTGCAATATGGTGTCTAATTCCTTAACACCGAGGGCTGCCAACTCGGCACGTGTTTCAGGCCAGCTTCGGAAGTTGAACACACTGAATGACTTCAGTGGTTCACGGCGGAAATTGTCAAATCTAAAACTTTAAAGAAAAAAACAGTAGTTGTATTACTTAATAAATATAGCTATACAATTATGTAAAAGAAACCCTATTGTTTGTTTGCATATTCACTTTCTAAGTGTGGTTTCTGTGAAGTACTGTACTGTCTGGTAACATCTTTTTATATATGAAACTATTCTGCCTGTTGTTACAAACCTTGCATCAATGTACTTTAAAATGTCATCAATGAGCTTTGTTGTAGCTCTGTCTTTGTAGTCTGTTGGGGGGCATGCCCCAACCAGCTGTAATGGAAATTCCCCATTGGCGAGAAATCTCTTATTTCGTATGTCTAAATTGTGATGTTAAATTCTTCCATGTTTCTTCCATTATTGTCCTTTCAAGTTGATAAGACTCATTGCACATGCCTCAAATTGAATACCAGCAAGTCATCCGTCTGGAAAAACTAGAACCATTACATTAAAGTATGATCAATACCAATCCCACATAACTAATAAATCTTTAACTTTTCTTTTTAAAAAAAACGGTTTGAAAGTACAGTACATGACGATTCGCTTTGTGCTTTATCTCAGAGAATATAATTTCTGTAACATAAATGCAATGTCTGTTTAGTATTTTATGATGCTATATAGTTTGGAGTTTTCCTATAGACATTAAATAATACCTTGGACAAATGTGAGAGGGGATCAAGAATGTCGATCATCAAATGCAGCATTTTTTAAAATTTGACACTGGCTACTTCCTAATGAAAATGATGAGCCTTAGCAGCTTTGTCTGAATTACCAGTTGCGACCTCTTGAAGATGAGTGGCAACAGCATACAAGTCCTTCTTAAATTTGTTGTAAAACTTGTACAACCACTTTATCACTTGCTCAAAGTCTATTATGACTGAGTTGTGCTTTATGGAATCAAGTATCTGTGCAAAACTTAGTCAGCAGTGCAAAACTGAGGGGTGTAAAACACAGAGTCAGCAGTGCAAAACTGAGTAGTGCAAAAACTTAAGCGGCAGTGCAAAACTTGGTGCAAAACAAAGAGTGAGGCAACACTAGCCTAGGGGGTCCTGGGGCATTCCCCCGCGATTTTTTTTGTTTTCTAGACGCCCTAGACGGGGTCGTGTCCCGCTGCCCCGCCCAAACTCCGAATTATCCCGCTTTTCAACTTTTATAAATAAAAAATAATCACGATAGTACCAAGACTAAACTCCCGGAGGTTACTCTAGGACCTATGGCCCTCACAGATGACAAGCCGTGTTAATATAGTGATTAATAGCGATACGAAAGAGATGTTTATCAGTTTAAAATTTGTTATGTGTTTGTTTATTTTGTTTTTTTTTTCTTATTGTTATTATACTGTACTTGGTCGATATTGTATACAAATATGTAAATATATATATATATATATATGTATAAATTTTCCGCTTTATTTTCCTAAATCCAATTTTTTAAGAAACTTTTGAATTCTGTATTTTTCAGTTTTATTTTCGAGTACTGTACTGTCAATCATACATTTTTAAACATCTTCCATCTGTCTTGTAACCCTATTCTTTGCGAATGTCTCTCTTTGTCTCCCTTGCATGTCCTGTTATATGGACGAGTCTAGGGCTTCTCTATATTTTTTTTTCCGTTTTTGATTCTGTATCTTCTCTATGTTGAATTTAAATAGTGATGAAAAAGAAAAATAAATATATTATGCTTGTAGTAAACTGATGATGACAAACGCAAGTCTTTAATTTCAACAGATATATCCAGGAAAGGCAGGTTTTGTTGGTATAGTTGATTGCAGGATTAAAGTCATTAATAAATTCAATAAAGTGTTCTAGTTCTTCGCGAGTTGACGATGTAGCTCCTATGCAGTCATCTATATAATGTTTATATACTGGTAGTTCAGGTATCTTGCCAGTATATCTGTTAAATATTTGCTCCTCTAAATATCCCATAAACAAGCATGCGAAACTAGGTCCCATTTTGGTGCCCATGCTGACCCCAGAGATCTGTTGGTAATACTTTCCATTGAAGGTAAATGTGGATGTAGTTAAGACCAGTTCGGCAAGGTGTACTATAGCTGAGGTAGAGTGAGTGACCAAATCTTCACGTTCAACAAAGTGTCTTAATGCTGACAGTCCATCATTAATGGGAATCGATGTGTAAAGCGAGCTGACGTCCATAGTAAAAATATAACAATTGTCCGGAAATGTAAAATTCCGCTTAAGTTTTGCACTGCTGACTCCTTTTGGCGTTCCATATAGCCTCTGCAATTGAGTGAACAAATTCCCGTGCTTTGAATCGGTTCCCGTAATTAGTGCCGATGTCAACACCTAGTTTCTGCACCAATTCGCATTGCATCTCCATATCACCTTGGCTTGGCGTTCGCTGCCAACATATACACCATGTTAAATAGTTTCTTCAGTCGCTCCTTAGAAGCAGCATTTAAAGCTCTTACTGCCCGGGCAATTGGTGCGTTGTGTAGGTTTTCACAAGGTCCATGTGTTTCTCTAAAAAAAAAACGTACAAGGGAAAATTGTAAATTAATTTAACATTAACAGATACCAAGGTATACTTATTGTTGACTTCAATACTTATTAAAAACTATAAAGGCTATAAATTATAAATTATCATACTGCCACGTGTAGAACTCCCACCCCAACTATGGATGCGAAAATTTTGCGTTGAAGAAGAACTGCAGCGTGTATATCGTCAAAAAAGTATTGTAAACACCGTTGCTAGTATTGTAGGGTATTGGATTGTTCATTCGAGATTTATATGCTATTTTTTATCTCCTAATTTGAACGAAAAAAGATGTCGAAATTCTATTAAAATGTCTATAATTTTATTGTAGACCTACGTGTTCTCTAATCTTTTTTTTTTGTGTGTGTGTTTAAAAGCCGTCGTCAAGACGACGAGAGTAAGAATTTCCCAGCAGAGGGTGATTGCCACCATCAAATTCCTTTGTCTGCCTTTTCTTCCCACGGAATCTTTACTTTACAGTCGGCGGCGCACAAAGCAGAGGTGAAGTTCACCGCTACGCGCTATCGGCGGTATCACAAAGGAAGGGGAATGTGACGTACTAAAATATCTTTTCTTTATGTTTGTGCATTGCAGTAAACATAGGGGAATATATTTCCTCCATGCTGTTACACAATAGCAAAGTAATTATTTGGGTGCTGCACCAGAACATACGTTAGCGCTTCTTTATGGCAGCATCTTAAAAATAACTCTAATAAAATGCCAATTTGTCTACCCTGCCTGATTGATTGATTGATTGCCAATGATTAAAGTCTTCGGGAACAAGCATGAGGAGTACGTGAAAGGTGCGGGGGTGCGTGCCATGTCGTAGAGAGAATTTCGAAATGTTCAAACATTCAACGCGCATCATTTTTCGTGCAGTATGCGTGACACCTGCATAAACACTGCGCAAACACTGCCGAAGGGTGCTTGTCAATGCGTGCCATGGCAATCTACTACACGCGCTGACACGTCATGTCACGCATTGTTTACGATCTATCCACAATGTTGTGGGCGCGTCAGCTTGCGTCAGTACGTATACAGTAAAATCGGGTCCAGGCCATACCAAAGCTTGCCAGCAAACAGACAACATGGCTCCCAAGAAGAAAGCCAGTGGAAGAATGGGAAGACATTTGCAGAAAAGACAGGAAGAGGACACGCCAGAGACAGATACAGAGAAAGAGAGGGAGATTGTGGACAGAGAAAAGGATGACCCTTCTTCCTTCTCAAGTGTGAATGTTGTTTCAGAGACACAACATGAAGTTATTACAGAGACTGAAATACAACAGTCAAGTGAAAAAGAGCCCACAGTAAAAAGGAAGAGGAGAATCAGAGTGTCCAAGAAAGAAATTCCTGAGTATAAGTGGAGAGATGAGCGTACCAGAAAATTAGCAGAATATGTAAAAGACCACCCACAGTTGTATGACAAGAGACAGAAGTACTGGCTCAATGTGGCTGCCAAATCCCAATTATGGACAAAGGCTGGAGAACAACAGGAACCTCCTGCCTCTGGTATGCAATTTTTCCATTTTCTTCCCTGATTAAAGTATTGAATGAATTTCTAAATTTTCTGAATGAATTATTATGATATATTATCTGATTTCTGTTGTAATAATGTCACTGCATTATGGAACTGAATTTACTTCACTAAAATTATTATTTTATTGCATTTAATATTTTGTTCCTTTATCTATTTTCTAGGTGCCCAGTGCAAGAAGCTCTATGAGAATATGAGAACCAGAGTGGGCAAGATAATGAAGAAGGAAAAGAAAAGTGGTGCTGGGCAACCTGAGAAGAGTGTTAAGGACCAGGAGATCATGGAAACATGGAGTCCGTGGTAACACAAAGCCTAGTGAGGAGGTCAGTATTTTGATCCAAAACATATACACTTTACCTTTAGATTAAAATAATGATATGCAGAAATTATCTCAATTAATCTGTGTAATTCTAATGAATTTGAAATTGTTTCAGTTTGTCTACATTTATATTAATTAGTCTGATTTGTATTTATTTTTTATATTCTCTTTATTTAGTTTGCCATTCAAGGGTCAGCAGAGACAGTAACTGGGACTGATGAGGAAGAACTGGATGATGACCTGTCTTCTGCAGGCTCACATGTACCTGTTATTTTGGGAATGGGGAAAGGGGTAGGCAAGAGGTCAAGGCCTCCTTCTGCCACACCATCTACCATATCCTTTACTTCCAGTGTTTCGCCTGCTTCCTCCATCACACAGACTAACCTGAGTGAAGCTGTCAGGCAGGTGAGAATTTCATGGAATATTTTTTTTTTCTATGTTCTCTCATATTTTAATACAATTTTTGATGAAATGCTGTACATGACATTACTGTTATATGCGACAATATTTGTCTGTTTTAGATGCTCTCCAAAGCTGACTACATGGGACACATTTCTAATTTATCCGGGCACCGAAAAATTGTTAACGACTTCGTCTGTTTGCTGGAAGGACATATGCAGGCGATACCAGAGGACTCCTGGCATAACTTTGAGATCGATTGCCTGAACCTTGTCCAAAGGTTCAGAAAGCGTGGTGAAGGTACGCAACAACTGCAGCAACACCAGCAGCATCAGCAACCTCCAACCTCACAGGCCTCAGAACAGCAATCCTGGCAGCCCCCACAGCAGCAAGCCTGGCAGTCATCCCAGCAGCAGCACCCTCAATCATGGCAGCAGCCATAGAACTCACAGCAGCTGACTCAAGCCTGGCCTCGGTGGACAGGTACCAGTCACTCGGACCCAGGGGTGCCAGCTGCCCCTTCATCCACTCATGTCCGTATGCTAAGTCGTTCAGGACAGTCTGTCCCAGCTACGCGACAGTCTACCGCGGTCAGCAAGTCTCCCACTTTCAAGACCCCAGTGACATCACTTGCCTTAACTCTAGGGTCAGCAGATAGCAGCCTGGAGGACATAGAGTAGGCATTTTTAATATCTGTGAGACTCCTGTTTTGTGCTGTTGTAAATGAGATTATGCATTTACAACAGCACAAAACAGGAGTCTGTTTTGTGCTGTTGTAAATGAGATTATACATTTGAGGTGTTTTTTATTTTCTGATTACCCTGTTAAGTCTGAGTGACTTGTAAATTGTTACTTTTTTCATACGTATAAATAAAAATTGTTGAATGCTAATTTGTTGTTGCTAAACTTGATAATAAGAAAAAAAATACTGTCCCCCCCCCCCCACCACCCTTCCAAAAAAAAAAAAGCGAACAAGCTGAAATCAATATAGTGGGTGTTGGGAGAAAAGAGAGAAAAATTGGAATTTTTTATCCTTTTCTTTTATTATCTTCCATTCATCTTTTGCCCAATAATTTTTAACATATACAGTATCTTAAAGTGTAACATAAAATAATTTCATTCCTTGTTACATAATAACACATTATAAACATTCATATGTGCATGTGTTGCTGGATTTTTATAGTCCATATCTGTGGTCGTGACATTAAATATGATTGAGGCTCAGAGGGGTGACCATTCTTTCTTGCCAAGGAACAGAGCCAGCGGGGGACAAATAATATGACAAATAATCACGCTGCTCCTTTGCCTCTTTCTTGGAATTGTGGCCGGATAGATGCATTAAGACCGTCATGTCAAATCTTCCCTCCATGCCCCAGGAATCAGAGCATGTGTTGCTGGATCTTCATGGTCCGCATCTGTCGTCGCGAGTGGATATCTGGTCAGTATGAGGTTATGTAAAACACAGGCGCACATGGTGATCAGGTTGATCGTCTCGGGGTGTTGTTGCATCATAGTCAAGAAACACCAGAACCTTAAATAAGATTATGAAAATATGTAACATCTGTAATAAATAGTAATTTAAAAAAAACATCTTGCTCAGAAGAAGGAATGAAAATGCACCAGAGGTCATCAAATTCAAATCGATATTTATAACGAACATGCCTAAATCAAATCAAAAACATTGTTTATTCGACTTAGATAAAATTTGACTTACAGATTGTTAAATTATTGGAAAACACAATTTGGCATGTAAAATTTAATCGACTTAGAAATTATTCGACTTAGGCAAGGTCGACTTAGGTAAGTTTAACTGTGTATTAAATTTACCTGTGAGACAATATACCAAATGCATTCTCTACGACAAGACGGGCACGAGACAACCTGTAGCTGTATATAATTTCTCGTTGGACCTCGTTGTTTCATCAGCCAATTTCTGAGTGCGAATGCGTCATCGCCTACAAAGTGATACAGCGCTAGTAACAGTGCTGCCATGTAGAGTATAGAGTGTCGGCTTGACCTCCAGGATCGGCCCATCCTCTTCACGGAGGGAAATATTAAAAGAAAAACAGAATCGACATAATACTAATTTCCATAATAATGATACTTGTCAAAAGTCTGCGTTCTGTCGTTTTAAACAAGCTGCTGTTATAGATTCCTGAAGATGAACTACCAGTATCTGTTATATACTGTTATACATTACTCATTTTATACATTACCTAATTAATTTACAAATGAACAAGTTAAAAGTTTGAGTGACATAAAGACCAGGTTATCTATATAAGTTGTACAGTGCATTGAACATTCCTTCACTTGAATCTGTTTATAACAAAATGAATAACAACTATCTGTGTTTGCTTTAGGAATTAATCGGGTTTTTTTTTTCTGATTGTTACCATTTCTTTATATGCAAATTACTAAATAGGCATTTGCCAACATTTTTTTTCATATTTTACAAAAATACATAGAATTTGTTTTTTCTGTAAATTAACATATATTTTAGATTATATTCAGTATATAATTATTTATTTCAAATGTGTTAAGGTCAAATATTATATGGAATTAATGAACTTGAGCATTTCCAACACCGGTAGTTTAGCAAGATGATGTTTTATATTCGTATGAACCATTGTTTGAGCATCGCTTCTCGCTTCATTGCAAATACTTCCAGGATCGGCCAATCCTCCAACTGAGGGAAGTATAAAAATATAAACAGATTCCACATATTACTAATTTACATAATAATGATACTTATCTCGATAATGAAGAGTTTGCCTTCCTCGTTTTAAACACAAACTATACATTATTATATTATATATTAATTAATTAATTAATTTAAAAGTAAACATGTTAGAAGTTTGAGTAATATAAACATCAGGTTATCTCTACCAGGTGTACAATCCACTGATTCCCCCTTTCACTGGAATCTGTTTACAACAAAATGAATAACAACTGTCTGTGTTTGCTTTTAGAATTTATAGGCTTTTGTTACTGATTGTGTCCATTTATTCATATGCAAATTACTAAATTAGCGTATGCCAAAATTTCGTTAATGTTTTACAAAAATACATTGTCTACAATTGAGGTTTTTTTCTGTACATTAACATATATTTTAAGTTATATATATATATATATATATATATAAATATTTATTTAAAATGTGTTAGAGTCAAATATTATATTGAATTAATAAACTTGAGCATTTCCAACACCGGTAGTTTAGCAAACTGTTATTTTATATTAGTATCATTGGAAGCATTTGTAGGGTATCGCTTCTTGGCCTTTTGGCTAAGATCATGTGTAGTATCTGTTCTTTTCAGCTTAATATCTGAAACGCTGCTCATTGATTAGCTTCTATATTAAACTGATTTTTGAAATTAGGCCATGGAGTAGGAGCTTGCTCCGTCCTGGCCACGGGTTGGCCTGGTATTGCAGTACCTCCAGGATCGGCCCATCCTCTTCACTGAGGGAAATATTAAAAGAAAAACGGAATTGACATAATACTAATTTCCATAATAATAATACTTGTCAAAAGTCTGCGTTCTGTCGTTTTAAACATTAAGCTACTGTTATAGATTCATTAAACCAGTACTTTGCAAATATTGGTCCAACACTTGCCGAAAATATTCCTCATGTTGACCCACCTGTCAATACAAATAATAATGATACTACTAATAATACTAATAATACTAACAATGATAAATTTACTTTTGGAAATGTTGATGTAGAGTATATCTATACACTCTTAAACTTGCTTTCATCAAAAAAAAGCTACTGGAATTGATAAAATACCAGCTAATATGGTTAAACTTGTCATTGATATAATTGTTTATCCTGTAACTTACATTGTAAATTTGTCCCTCTCAAATTCATCTGTTCCAAAAAAGTGAAAAAAGCTCAAATTTGCCCAGTGCGTAAAGGAGGTTCTAGAAATGACTGCAATAATTACAGGCCAATTTCAGTCCTTCCAGTTCTATCAAAAATCCTTGAAAGAACTGTTTTTGAACAATTGTATCATTTTTTAAACCAAAATGACATGCTATATGAAAATCAATCTGGCTTTAGGCCAGGCTATTCAACAACAACCGCATTACTAAATATCACAGAAAACTGGTTAGAAGCAATTGATAAAGGAAACCTTATAGGAATAGTAATGATTGACCTTAAAAAGGCATTTGACACAGTAGACCACCACAAACTAATCAACAAGCTTTATTCTTTCAATCTTCACCTAAGTGTTATCAAATGGTTCACTATCTTCAAGACCGTACTCATATAACTATTGTAAATGGAGCAGATTCTGAAGAATGTCACAGTATATGTGGGATCCCTCAGGGGTCTATATTAGGACCCTTGCTATTCCTCCTGTATATGAATGATTTCCCTAGAACTGTCGATAAATCCACAGTTTCAATGTATGCCGATGACACCTGTATATATTATGTAGATAAAAATGTTGATAATTTAACTGCAACAATTAATGATGATTTGATAGAAATTAAGAAATGGCTCATATCTAATAAACTGAGTTTAAATGTTAAGAAAACTGAATACATGATAATAGGTTTGAGACAAAAATTATCAAACATATCAAATCTTCAAATTGATATAAACATTGATGGAGAACCTATCACTTGTGTTAATCAATGCAAACATCTTGGTGTAATTCTTGATAAGAATCTTTCTTGGAGTTCACAAGTAAGTCATGTGAAATCTAAGGCATTGCAGAACTTGTACTATCTAAAAAAGACTAGCCAAATTCTTTCAAAAGATGTTCAGTGCAAACTGTACAAATCCCTAATGGCTCCACACCTCGAATATTGTCATGTCGTATGGGGACGCTCAAATCAAATTCAAAGTAAAACGCTTCAAATTCTTCAAAACCGGGCAGCAAAAATTATTACAAACAAATCAAGAAGTGACTCCAGTACACAAGCTCTTCAAAGCCTTAAATGGATGAATTTGGAACAACGATTGTATATAAATGAGACTATTATCATGTTTAAAATTATGAACAACCTTGCACCTCAATATCTATCAAACAAATTTCTCTTTAGAAATAATTACTATGATACCAGAACTAAACCAATATTAACACTACCAAAACCAAAAACTGACTATAAAAAAAAAAGCTTATCATATAGAGGTGCAAAGATTTGGAATGAACTAAATGATGATCTAAAAAAT